>NW_007726244.1:308461-361305 GCF_000696425.1 Galeopterus variegatus
GAGGCACAGATGTTTAAGTTCTTGCTCAACATCTACTCTCAGTAAATGGTAGTACCTACACTTGAACGCAGGCGACTGAGCTCCAGAGCTGACATCTCAACACTAAGATGTAAGTTGGAGGAGTGAGGGTGGAGACAGGTGATAAGACCTAGGACCCCCGCATAGATGCAATTTGTGGAGTGCAGAAAGGGTCCACCTGCTCAAAAACATCTCCACAGCCGTCGGGGATCCAACAGTGTGCTGCGAACTCTCATTAGCGTTCTTTATATGGTTTTAAAAACAATCTCTTAGCATTTCCATTAAATGGCAAATATGCTATTGAGAGAGAAGCACATGAAATCTTTATGCCCATTATTGCAGCATAGATTAATTTGTTGGATTAGTGGGCTGAGCCAGCTGGAGGAAGATTTATGGAGATGGGGGACATTGAAGGGGCTGTGTAAGTCTACCGCCACCTGGNGGAGGAAGATTTATGGAGATGGGGGACATTGAAGGGGCTGTGTAAGTCTACCGCCACCTGGTGGACATCTCTCAGAGTGCCAGTCATTAGCCACTGTGAGACAGAGCACCATTTCCCCAGAAGGAAGTGTGTACACCCACAAGGGCACTTACTCTGCTCACATGGTCATAAATTTTATTTAATTTGAAAAATAAACTTTTTAAAAAACTTTTTTCTTAAAAGAGCCACTAAGATTATGTATGTTTCAGACCCTCACAAAACCAACATCTACCCTGCCTGGAGAGCTGAAGCTTGAAGTCGGGTATCGTTTCTAGAGAGTAAAGAGTCAGAATTCTTTATCCAATTCTTTATCCAAAAGGATTATTCCAGGGACTCTGGGGTGAGGGTCTGTGAAGCTCAGTACACACTCAGCACACGCCTGCCTTGCTATGACCTTGCCATTCAAAGTGTGGTCTGTGGATACTGTGGTTTCCCTGGATGCAGAACTTTCAATGCTGAAACAGGGAAAGTCCTGGGCAGACAAGCTGGCTACCCAATATGCAGATTAGCAGCATTGTCATCAATCTGGAATCTTATGGAAATGCAGTTTCAGGCCTCACCTCAGACCTACTGAGTCAGAATCTGCATTTTCCAAGATTCCCAGGAGGTTCATGTGCACATTAAAGACTGAATTGCTCTGATTTCCACAGGAAGAGAAAGATTCACACCAGCCCTTAAATGTCTGCCTTCCCTTGGTGCACTGCAAAACCCGCAGGGTGATTCCAATTGGCCTTTAATTCGAATAAAAGGCCAGATTGTTGTTCCAGGCCTAGCTGGCTCCTGTTTCCTTGGCTACAAAAGGAGCCTTGGTGATACGTACCTCCCAGGGCAGTGTGGGCATAAAGTGTTTATCTCTCCTGTGCCTGAACTGGATTATCCTTGGGGGCAAGCCCCTGTCCGATGAAGAAGAGGGCAGCCATGTAAAAATGCCTGGTAAGTTGTTAGGTGGGACTCAATTTTAGGACATTATTGCTCTAAAACATGGAGTGGTCAAAAATCATTATCATCATTGCTCTTATTGAGCAGTTATTATACACCAGGCACTGTTTTAAGCTCTTTGTAGGTATTAACCCTGGAAAGGGTTAATACCTCACAACCAGAATCTATGCTAGATGCTATGACTATTCCCATTTTACAAACGACAAAATTGAGGCCCAGAAGATTGTAAAAGAGATCTATCAGTGAAGCACAGACGACAGCCAGAAGTGGAAATGACCAGTGCGCCCAATGCATGGTGGGGTGGGGGATGATTTCCATTCAACCGCAGCTCTCTCCCTATCAGCGTACCTGGGGAAGGCCTCAGAGGAAAGCTGGGCCTCGGAGGGAAGGCAGGCCAGGTGTGGACAAGTAGCTAAGGGAGGGCTGAGCTCAGCTGTATCTTCATCTGTCCTAACGTGGCTTCATTCATCCATGCTGATCACTGGAAAACTCTAAGAACCAGCTCTGGGCCAAGCACCAGGTCAGGGGTGGGGAGACAGAGCTAAGAGGCCCAGTTAGACAGATTCAGACAAGTAAGCAGAGTTCAAACAGAGTTGTGAAAGAAGTAAGCTTCAGGAGGCGAGGGGCACTCACCCAGTTCGGCTGAGTGTGTGCTGGGGCTGAAAAGCCTTTGGACAGGAACTGACTCTTGTAAGAAAGGGGCGTGCATCCAAAGGAGGGTGCTCGGCCAGGACGGGGAGCACAAGCCCAACAGCCTGGAGAAAAGAGAAGGCAGTTTTGCTTCCTCCTTTAATACCTCCCTGCTTGCCCTTCATCCTCCTTGTTTTCAGATTCCGTGGCCTATAGTTCTTATACGTGTATCAAATATACACTAATGCTTCCCCCTCCTTTTAACCAACTAATTGCCATGGGTGAGTAACAGTATTGATGATTTCATCAATATGCTGGATTTTTTCACTTACTAAAGCTATGCTGCAATTGGAGATGCTTTACTTTTTGTCTGACAAACTCTCACGAACTTTTCTTTTTTTTTTTGGCAGCTGGCCAGTCCGGGGATCCAAACCTGTGACCTTGGTGTTAGACTGTGCTCTAACTGACTGAGTTGAAGGGAAGCATGCGAAGAGAAACCTTGAGTTTTATCTGAAAAATTTCCCCTTAATATCCAGTATGTCGTGTGGGGACACTTCGAGGGAGGAGAGAAATTCTGTGAACAGATTTTGGCGAAAAGCCTAAGCATCACTGGAGACATGGTGATTGCAATGGTTAGGTAAATGGTTCAACTAGTTATTAAAGATAAAAAGGATGGATATAAATGCCACCTCTAAGGTGAGAAGCAAGACCCAATCCCCCTTTTTGTAAAAACTTTTGGGGCAGATCAGCACCTAGTTGAGTAGTTTCAAGAGGTGTATGTGAAACAATGGTAGCCTGTATTTTTAAAGATGTGATTTTGATCTAATCGAGGCCAAATGTGCATTTTTTTGAAATAAAAAATATAACTCGAAGCCATCATGGGAGATGAAGATTGGGAAGCAGAAATCATCAAACCTCATATATCTTCCTCCGTTCCAGTATTTGAGAAGGTAATAAAATTTAAAGTTTTCAGTTATTAAATGCTACAGATTTTATTGAAGTTGGAAATCACCGTGTATAAGTTATACTGCTTGTTTTAGTGTTTATTTCCATGTAACTGTTATTAACAATTTTATAGGGTATGAGAAAGAGGCGAGCTAAGCCTCAAATAGAATAAAATAGTCTGAGGTAATTTGATAATTAACTGCTAAAATAGATGTAATAACATTAACAATTTAAGTATCAATGATTTAGGACTTAACTCAGGTGAAAGCAAACTTGAATAAATGTAGTTGAATGTCTCAGAGACGTTTGTATGGAAAATTGAAAACAGTAACTTGGTTCTGGGTGATATTTTGAATTCTGAAAATTGTTTTTATGCATGGAGGGTTCTCAAGGTAAGTTTATTAAGCTGATTCAGATGGTACCACCAGTTTCATGTATCCTATTATCAGGTTTTTGGGGGGAGGGCAGAGGGTGTAGGGAAAGGCCCTGGAGAGAGAAGGGGAGTGTTTGTAATCTGTGCTGGCAGATAGCTCTGGCTTGGACAGAATTAGAAAGTTGTTACAAGGCCTGGGAAGACTATATTTAGCTGACAGCATGTTTATCTCTAGATCCTCTTAGGACTAGAACACTGGAGCCTCCACAGGGGCCAGAGCTGTGCTCTCCGGTCCCTGTTCCAGAGGGTCCTGAGGCAGCGGTGAAACCCACCTCTGTTTTGCCCTGTTTCTCAAATCACTGGATTCCCTGCCTCTGGGGCCAGTTTCACCTGACCTCCTCAACCCACCAGTCTCCAGCTTTAGGCATAGCTTAGGAGGCATTGCAAGGGTCCTGGAAAGGGCCCAGGCTGGGCTGGAAGCCTGGATCTATCAGGTGCCTATCAGACAAATTACTTAACCTCCTGCAGCCTTGCTTCCTCATCTACAATGAGGATAAACTAGCTACCTCATAGGTGTGTAGATTCAGTGAGATAACACAAGTAGTAACTGCTCACCAAACAGTTCCTTCCTCCCACTCACCAGCCTCCCTTAGAGTGGGAGGACTCTGGGATGTCTTGGCTCCTTCTTGCTGACAAAGATAATGGTCTCCCAGGAGACACTGTATGTGTGATTCAAAACATTCACTGGATTAAAAGTTCAAATATGAATACAAACTCTTCACAAGTCAAATTCTGAGCCATATATAAAGGAATAACAAATTCTCTCTTCCCTTCCTACAGTTTAACTCCTATATATTCAACGTCCACAGCCTTGTGGGCCCTTCCACAGTTTTCATCTTCATACAAACACATAAAGATGTTTTTTTTTTCCCTCTAACCGGCTGAGATCCCACTAAAGGCATTTCTCTGCAGCTTCTTTTTTCTTTTTAAAAAAAAAAATTTTTTTTTTCCTTTTTTTTGTCTTTTTTCGTGACCGGCAATGGATCGCAACCCTCAGTGTCGCGCCCGCACCTCGCTCAGCCAGTGAGCGGCCGGTCTGTATGTGGGATCTGAACCCTCGGCGGGAGCGCTGCCGGGCCGGCCCTGCAGCTTCTTTTTTCATTTAACCATAAGTCATGGTTATTAATCTATGTGAATACATATGGATCTAGCTCATTCGTTTTAATAGCTGCATAGGATTCTATAGAATGCATGAACCATAATTTTCCAGTCATTAGCCATTTGATGGATTTTTTTTTGTTTTTTGCCACTACAAACAATCCTGCATTGATGGTCCTTGTACAAATATCCTCATGAAATTGTGCTTTAATTTCTGTGGGATACTTTGCTCTAAGTATGACTACTGGTTCAAAGAATGTGCTATTTACCGTTTATATTTTCAACAGTTTAATATATGAGAGGTTAGTTTTTCCAGATTTTTGAATTTCCTTCTCAGAATTTGTTTGTTCCAGACACTGTCGCTTTTCAAGCTCTAAAGAGTGTTGGAGTGAGCAGGACTGAAGCTATGTTTGGACCTAAAACCACATGGGCTCTACAGATTTTAAATAGACAGTTTTGGGCCGGCCTGTGGCTCACTCGGGAGAGTGTGGTGCTGATAACACCAAGGCCACGGGTTCGGATCCCATATAGGGATGGCCGGTTAGCTCACTTGGGTGAGCGTGGTGCTCACAACAACAAGTCAAGGGTTAAGACCCCCTTACTGGTCATCTTTAAAAAAAAAAAAGGGACAGTTTTTTTCTTGGCATGTATTTCTGTGAGTTCCCTTTTTTCCTATGGTTATTTGATAGTGTGAACCTTGGTTATGGGGCGAGATGACATTATTTACATGAATGTGAAGTTGTTTCCCAGCCAGCCTGAAGCTGCAGACTTGCACGTACTAACCAGACCCTGAGATAAGGACGAGAGCAGAAAACAGTCGGAGTCTTGGCTGGCGAGACTTTGCACCCGAGACCCTGCATGAAAACCTCGCTGCTCACGTGCCCCTCCCTCCTGCTTTTCATTGTCTACGTTCCATTCCCTCATCCCCCTCTCTGAAAACCCCTCAGGAAACATGAGTCTTTGAGATGGCTTTAGCCTGCCCGTTCTCCTTCAGGTTTATCAGAGAGCTGAGCCTACCATCGCTCTGCAGGTCACCGGCATTCCTGAATAAAAGCTGACTTCCATTTTCACCAACAGTGGACCTTTGTTTGTCTGGTTTTTTGTCTGGTGGCAGGCAGCCGGATCTGTGAGTTGGTATCAAGTTTGGGGAGCCTCAGCCAGGAGCTGAGTGTGCCCTGGAACAGGGGCAGGAAGCCAGCGACGCCTCCCACGGAGGAAACGCCAGTTGCAGGCAGCATCCCTGTTAGCGTGGATGCAGGTGGTGCGCCAGGGACAGAGGGCTTAGTGGGGAGCGCTAGGCGGCGGCGGAGGCGGAGAGGCCAGGCCTGGGGTCTCGTGTGACCCTGGGCTTCGTTTTCCTTCTGCGTAGTCTGACCAAGGTTAGGCCCTCGGGGTCTAGAGTTGGCGACCTCAAATCTCTGCCTTTATTTTCCCACGGGGCGGCTCCCCCAGGACGGTAGGCCGTGCCTCGCCCCCGCTCTCCGCACCACCTTCCCTCCGCGCGGCCCCACATTCTCCAGAGGAGTTGTCTCAATAAGGCCAGAAAGGGTGAAGCGACCACCATAATGAATCCCTGCCCCAGATCGGTCATTTATTACTTCCGCCGGGCTTTGGCTCGGCTATCGACTACTCCTGTCTCGAGGCTAACAGGTAGCCCGGAGCGCGCCCGTTCGGCCCATCAATTGCTTCTTCCTGGCCCCCGCTCTCCCGACGCGGCAGTGGTGTAAGAACTGCGATCCTTGACTCGGCCAGCAACTTGTGCCCCCTTTACCTGCCGCGGCCGTTTCCGGTTCCGGTAGCGGCTACTGGCGCTCTATCCCGGAGGCCGGCCATGGCGGGGAGCCGGCTGGAAACCGTGGGGAGCGTCTTCTCGCGGTGTGTGCTTGGAGCCGGGGCTGGCCTGCGGGTGCCTTTCCCGGGCGGAGGCTTTCATCGGGTCACGCTCTTCCTTGGGTGGGCTTGAGCAGGGCCAGGCGTCCTGCGGGGGTCGGGTCTCTGCGCCGGGTGAGGCCCTCTCTCGTGCTCTCTCCTGGCTCCGACGACGTCTCTCCTTGAATTTCTTGTCTGTCATGTTAAAGATTGCACCTCCCGTCCTCCCCGAGTGGGGGGCTCTAGGAAGAGGAAGGGAGGAAGAGGCTGGTGGGCCTGACTGAACCGTCTTTGCGTTTTCCGTGACGGAACAGGGGTCGGATGCATATAAGGAGAAGACAGAAGGTCTTAACCCCTGAGCGTTGTTAGCTTGGCTTGGGGTGTGAAAACGTCCTTCCCGTAGGTGGGGAACACCCCTGTTCCGCCCTCCTCCCACTGATCTGTGTTGCGGACTGCGCGATAACTTTGACGTCCCAAGGTGTGCTGAACTGATTCAGGGGCTTTGGCAGGCTGTCGTAACTGACCGACCTTTTTCCCGTTCTCTCCCTAAGGACTCGGAACCTGATTCGGGCTGGAGTGTTGAAGGAGAAGCCCCTCTGGTATGATGTATATGAAGCCTTTCCCCCACTGAAGGAGCCGGTCTTTCGAAGACCCCGCTTGCGATATGGCAAAGCCAAAGCTTCCATCCAGGACATCTTGTACTATGAGGATCGGATTAGAGCGTGAGTATGCAGCCCATCTAGTGGACAGGAGGCTACAGAACTTCAGAAGGAAAGGATTAGGTAGCAGTCTGATAACTCAAGTAAGGAATTAAGTCGGGGATTGTCCTGTGGAGAAGGTCTTATATGTCCAGCCAGATGAGGGGATCAGCCCCTCACCGCTGTAGTGAGAGAAAAAAAGTTCTGAGAAGTGGCATTTGGAGCCCAGCAACTGACAGATCATTGCAGTTATAACCACCTGTTTCTGCGCATCTGCTTTGTGCCAAGTGCTGTGATAACCTCTTTACAGGCTGCATCTCATTATCTCATAGGCCTTGCCTTAATGCTGTAAGGTAGGCTCCTTGTCTCCATTTAATTCGAGAGGACTATGATGCTCAAGGAAGTTAACTTCATGTGTTTACACAGGAGGGTGGCAGATCTGGGAATCACATCTCCAGTTCCAAGCTGATGTTGGTCACTGTGCCTGCTTTCTCCAGGAGGGGAGATAGGAGGAACTTGGTCTATGGATCTAGTACTTGTGATCTTTGAAGCCACTCAGACAGAAGGATGCTCAACAGTCCAAGAGATTTAAAAATAAAAATCATCACTAGAAATTTGAGGGAAAGTGCTTGTGTTCTTTATTTCTTTAGCATTTATTTCCTAATTTATTATAAAAGTAATACATCCTTGTAGAAAATTTAGAAACAAAGGAAAAGCATAAAGAAGAAAGCACAAATTACCTGTAATCAAATAATCGGAACCATAATCAAACAATCAAATAAAATAATCAAAACCATAATAAAGTATGGTTTCAAGGCAAGCGGTGCTACTTCTCAGCTGTGTTACTTACTCAGCTGTGTGACCTTGGGCAAATTACCCTTGTAAGCTTCCATTTCCACAGAGTAAAATCTAATAATAGTACTTAATAGAGTTGTAAAGTTTAAATAAGGTGATCCATTAAAAAGTTTTTAGTTCAGTGCCTGGCACAAAGTAAGCCTTCAATAAATTTTAACCATTATTATTGTTGTTAACAACATTTAGGTTTGTTTCCTTTCATTTTTTACTATGTATATATGTGCATATACATTTAATCGGTAACATATGTTACAAATAATTTGTGTCCTTTTTTCTACTTAACATTATTATGAGCATTTCCCCATGTTATACATTTTAAGAAATACGTTAACCTATTGTGAATGTTCTATATTTAACAACTTCCCTAGGGTTGGACATTTATGGTGTTTATATAATATTAGCTATAATTAAAGCAATATTTTTGAATATATATTTTTCTCTGTAACACTAGTTATTTCCTTAGGGTGGTTTTGAGAGGTCAAACAATGTGAACATGTTTAAAAATCCTGCTGCAGTTACCTAATTTGTTTCAAGTCTACAGCCATACCACCCTGAGGTGCCCCATCTCCCCTGATCTAGGAAGCTAAGCAGGGTTGGGCCTGGTTAGTGGTTGGATGGGAGACCACCTTGGAATACTGGGTGCTGTAAGTTTTTTTATTTAAAAAAAGAAAAAGTTGTCCTAGTTTATACTCTGATTAGCAGTATCTGAGAGTTCTTTATCCTTGTCTGCATTGATAGTGATTATTTAAACTTTTTTCTGATCTAGATAGTTTTAAAATAGTGCCTAGATTTTAATTTGTTTCTTTGATTAGTAATGAGTTTCCTATTTTTAAGTTTACTGGCCATTTGAATTTATTTTTGAAATATCCATGTTCTTTAATAATTGTTACTATTTATCAATAAGAGTTATAGAGTTAAAGATATTAGTTCTTTGACTAATACATTGCAAATATTTTTTCATGTATTTGCCACTCATAATGTTTTTTTTAATGTATAGAAGTTGATTAGTTCATTTTACAAATGTTTTTTGTGGTGCCTTTTATATAGCAAGCATTGTGCCAGACATCATGCTTGGGACTGGAGTATTTTATGTATTCAAATCTACCAATTTTTTTGTTGTTGTTGGCTTTCTTACCTTTAGACTTAGAGAGTTTTAGAAGGTCTTTTTCAGTGAACTCAACTAAGTTTTTCTGAGTCACTTTCAAAGTGCAAATCAGGTATTGAAACTAGTAGAAATAGTAATTCTTTAATCTCTTCTTCTCCTTTCTCCATGGAAAATGTGCTTCTAATGGTTTCCCAGCAACATTCTTAAAAATTTCTTTAAAGCTCTCTACTTTTTTCATAGTAAGAAAGAACAGCTCAGATGTCACATTCTTTTGGGACTACTTCTCTGCTGCCTCCCAGTGTTAGTGTCTCCTCTTTTGTATACCCTGAATACTTTGTTCACATTGCCCCTATTATGGCCTTAGCCTGTCGTTAATGGCTCTGCATGCCAAACGTCCTGTCTTCATTCAGTAACAAACATTTATTAAGCACTACTATGGGCCAGGCACTGTCATGTTCATTCTCAGTGACTAGCCCAGCGTGTGGTATGTAAATTGATCATTAATTATCTCTTGAATGGAGAAATTAATGAACGAATGAACCGTAAGGATAGTAGAGGGAGACATGAGAGAAAATCCTTTGGACAGGAAGAATGGAAGGCCAGGTTTGGGGCTGTTTGGAGAGTGGCCATCAGAGTTTTATTAGCTCCCTGAAACAACTTCTAGAACAGTTGGTTAGAAACCTCTTCTATGGCCACATTTAGCTTCCCTATCCACATATCTCAGATCTAAGTAAGTGGTAAATCACTCACTGGGAATTTACTGACAAAGCCCTTTCAAATACTGATGTCAATTAGTTTTTAGTACCTAGAATTTGTCTGGTTCCTTTTCTCTTAAACGGTAAGACCAGAGATTGTGCCTAATTAAAGTTAATACGTATCCCTTATTCTTACCGCTATTCCTGGATGCAAGAAAGTGGAATTTATAAAGTCATTATATTTTCCACTGGTGCACATACGTATCATTTGAGGATTCTTTTTTTTTTTTTTTCATAGCACTGCTTTGAGGTAGCAGAACAAGTATGTTCTTGCTCTACTTGGAAAGTTTTAGGGTAGGAAACGACATCTTTGGGGGAGTAAAATACTTTTTTTCAGTACCTTCTGCTCAGATCCATTGCATACACTTGGTCAGGATGCTTTTGTGGTTCATTAATGCAATAAAACCATTTGTGCTACTGTGGATAGCACTGGAATTGGGAGATAGATCACTGGAAAATATTTTACTGCTCCCTCTTTCTGGTTAAATATTATTATTATTAATGCCAAAGTAATAACACCTTGTATTTATATAATTCATTGAACCTTTATCTTTGTGGCTTTTTTGGTTTGTTTTTTATATTTCTAAGAACAAAAATTCCAGATATATCAAAACCTAAATGTAAAAAGTAAAATTATAACAGTGTTCAAAGAAAACATGGGAGAATTTAAAAATAAGCTGAGTGGTTAAAGGCCTTTCTAAACATGACATAAAATCCAAAAGCCATAAAATAAAATATTAAAATTTCCTGCACGAAAAAAGAACCATAAGCAAAATCAAAAGACAACCAACAAACTGGGAAAATTTTTAGTAGCCTGTATGATAAAGGACTAATTTTCTATTTATATGGCTACAAAGTCTGCTTATAAATCATTAAGAAGAAGACCACTGTCTTAGTTTGGGCTGCTGTAACAAATTTTCATAGACTAGATGGCTTAAAAACAGCAGAAACTTATTTCTCAATAGTTCTGGAGGCTGGGATGTGTGAGATCAGGATGCTAGCATGGTTGGGTTCTGGCGAGGGCCCTCTTCCTGGTTTGAAGAGGGCCATCTTCTTGCTGTGTCCTCATGTGGGGGGAGAGCAGAGAGAGGAAGCAAGCTCTCTCCTTCCTATTTTTATAAGGTCACTAACCCTATCATGAGGGGTCTACCCATGCCTAATTACCTCCCAAAGGTCCCGTTTTCAAATACCATCACATTGGCGATTAGGGTTTCAGTATATGAATTTGTGGGGTGGGATACAAACATTTTGTCCACAGCAACCACCAAATAGAAAAATGGGCAAAGAACATGGACAGTTGATAGAAATGGAAATTCAGTTTGCTTTTCAACTTGAAAAAGTGTGCAGTCTCTTTAAAAGCAAATTAAAACTCTAGTGAGGTATAGTTTCTTACCTATCGAATTGGCAAGATCAAAAAATTGGAAAATATAACTAGATAGAGGTGATAGTTGCATGACTGTGAATGCACTAAATGTCATATTAAATTGTACACTTAAAAATGGTGCAGATTTCACCTCAGTTTTTAAAAAGGCAAGATGTAACACAGTGTTTACCATTCTTTGGGTTAAAAAATATGGCTGGAGAAAGGAATGGTAGATGCATATATGCCTGTATATTGGTGGAGTATTTCTGGATGAATATATAAGAAACTGGTTAATGTTGCTTCCTGGGAGGGGAACTAAGCGATTAGAGTATGGAAGGGGGAGGCAGTGTTACTTTTTACTGGACACCTTTTTGTACCATTTGATGTACTTACTGTGTGCATGCATTATTTATTTAAAAAACAAAACTGTTCAGCTTAGGCTATGTAGATCATGCTATACTTAACTCCCCTCAGGGCCTAGCAGTTATTTCTTTTACTCCATTTTTGGCCACAGTGTATAATTAGAGATTTATCTATTCGTTTGTTTACTTATTTGCAGCTGGCTGGTTTGGGGATCCAAACCCTTGACCTTGGTGCTATCAGGTGACACACTAACCAACTGAGCCAATCGGCCAGCCTCTATAATTGGAGATATATACTGTGTTATTTGTATCTTCTAGGAAATTTTATTCTGCTTATGGATCTGGTCAAAAAGCATTTGATCTGTTCAATCCAAACTTCAAGTCTACCTGTCAACGGTAAGCTATTTTGTAAGTCCTGGGATACTTTTTATTTCACTTTATTTTATTGAGGTATTTAGTTATCAGTTTGAGAAATTTTGTTGAATTCCACTTGAGGAAAGAAAATGTTCCTATAGGAAGATCTGTTAAGGGAATACTTGATACTGTGTAATAGCTTGTCTTGACAACTCTAACATACAGACCTAACACGTGACTGTTTGGAATTCCAGATTTGTAGAGAAATACATTGAGCTACAGAAACTTGGAGAAACAGATGAAGAAAAGTTATTTGTGGAAACAGGGAAGGCTTTATTGGCAGAAGGTGTCATTTTAAGACGAATAGGAGAAGCAAAAGCTGTGAGTATTTTATTGTTAAAATTTTTATTAGGATTAGCTGCCTATTTGTCAGAAGTTAAAGGGAGGCTTGATTTTCTTTTCCCAACCTTGGATGATGTTCTTAAACTCCATGTCAAATACTGTTAGATTGAATATACTGGAATTTTGTGGTAATGACTGCTACTAGGAACAAGTGAATTGTTATTAGGGCTTTTGAAATTGTGGTTCTATAGACATTTTTATCATGTTTACTATTTGTTAGAATATAATTTGATCTAAGATATTAGTGCTAAATTTTTCACTCAGTGACAGAATGTGCCTAATTACATGGCTTCAGCCAATTAATTGAGTGAAAAATGATAACATCTGTGTGACATACTTATATCTGGTCTTTTAAGCAACAAGGAGGTAGTCGTGTGTCCTGGAAATCTGAACACATGCATGTCATACCCCAGACTGCTTTGGAAGAAAACCAGCCTCAGAAAGAAGTTCCACCAGACCAGCATTTGGAAGCACCTGAAGAACAGTCAAAAGGTCTCTTGCCTCCCTGAAGGACTTGTATACTGTGTATACTGACAACCACTCTGTACCCACTAGATGAATGTTGAGCTATTTTTAACAGTTGAACTGTGTAAATGTTTCTTGATCTCTAAGGCATTATGTTTGTCTTCTCTTAATTCCTGTTTCTGGGTTGTCATAAAGCTCCGTATTATGGTTTGAAAGAAGCAGCTATGTGAACTTTTATGTTAGGACATTACTAAATAAAGAATTCCCTAGATCCTTATAAAGTAAATTTACTTTGAAATTGTAAATAACATGAGAAAACCTTTATAAAAGATTGAATGGAACTCATTCTGAGTAGGTTTGCTCAGATGTTTGCATTAGCATGTGGGCTGACTACATTTGGTATCTGGTATGTATCTCTTCTCTGAATCCATCAGACTTCTACTTGCACATGTGGTGTGGTCCCTTGGCCAACCACTATTTGTCTGCAGCTAATTTTTGTACTTTTTATTGTAGAACTATCGACCTTCAACTTGAGAGGCCACACTGGCTTGGTCATTGGGGGTAAGAGCGAGGACCTATCATTAATGATGAACAGAGGCCAAAACTGTAACTTTAATCTATGGATTGAATGTACTGGAGACAGTCAACATAGGCCTGCACATAGTAGGCTGCTCAGTAAATATTTGTTGAACGAACGAATGAATGAATAAATGATTATATCAGCTAAAGACTGAATTCAGATGGCATCTCTGTAGGTAACTGGATTGCCAAAAGGGGAGGCAGCTAGATGCTCTCCACCAGCATCCACCTGCCTCCCTGGTGCCAAGGTGTGCTTTTAAGTCCCTATCAACTGTCCTCCCTTCCTCATTTCCTCATGTTTTTATTAAATAAATGAAATACTCCTCAGAGAGTATAGCCTTTGTATATGTGTTCAAGCCACTGGTTTTCAGCTATTAGTAATTAGCTGCTTCAGAAATTCCTTATTTTAAACATCATGTAGCTTTTCTACCTGATTGTTCTTTGTGTACAGTCTCTTCTCTCCTGGTAGACTGTAAGGCAGCCTGTACACATCCTTGCGTGTGGGTGCTCAATTAATGAAGGTAAGTGAGCACATGAGGCAAAGCAATTCTTAGCCATGCTGCTCCCCCCTCAACTGTTAACACTGTTCTACAATTCCTCGTGTATGGGGAATGCTTTACTTTTAGATGGAGAAGTAAATTTCATCCATTCAAAGACAATAGGCAACCACTGGGTACCAAATATAGGCCAGATCTTGGGAAGAGGACATGCCAAGCAGGTGAAGGAGATGGTTCTTTTCTCAGAGGAACAACTATGGTCACTGATTATCTCTCTAAGCCTTGTGTTTGTGGGTTTTAAAGGCAATTTCTTTGCCACAGTGATGAAGACTTTTTAAGAAAGTTATTTGTGGCATAATTCCCTAAAAAATTATACTTGCACGTGGTTCAAAATTTAAAGGTAAAAAGCCAGTCTCCCTTCTATCCCTGTCCCCCAGCCACCTATTTTCCCTCCCCTGGGGCCACCACTATCACCATTTCCTTGTGTGGCCTTCCTGATATATTTTGGGCATATATATGGGGACACTATGCATATTGTTCTGTACCTTGTTTTTCCAGTTAATATGTCTCAGAGATCCTTTGAATGGATACATCGTGATTTAATCAGTTCCCAGTTGATTAAAATGTTCATTGTTTCTATGATTTACTGTGCTGCCCATGGGCTAGTATAACTATGGGATACCAGATCCAGCTGGATGCTGGATCTTCAATTTTGATATGATCCTCCACAGAAATTGCGCCAAATCATACTCTCACCAGCAAGGTATGAGAATGCCTGTATCCCCACACATTCTGATCTTCTTAAACCAGACTGGGACTCTCACGAGGAGGGCCTAAGCCTGGTAGAAGGGTATCCTTCTATAGTAAACCTCTGGGCAGGGAAAAAGCTGCTGTCACTCGTTGATTTCTTTAGGTTGAATCTCAGTGATCAAAACAGTGAAATGTGTGAAACTTACTTGGACTGAGAACTATTCCCGTAGTTTGGGCAAAAGTTATCAGTAGGTCCCCATGGTGTTCCTGGAGAAAATGGAAGTGTGACCTCATTCTTACCTTTAAAGAGCTTAAAATCAAGTTGGGATGAAGAGTGACTTATGAAACACGATGAACAGGAATCCTTTAAAACTACTGTCAGGGTACAGGGGGTGAGGGATCAGCTCTGGACTAATCTAGGAGTACCGCACCAGACCCAGGGAGGGTGGATAGGACTGAAGCATGCGTGCGGTTTCTTCTGCCAGGAGCAGCACCGTGACACCGTGCTCTTCAGTGCCCATTTCGAGTGATGTCTCTGCTTGGAAACTTTACCCAACGTTCAAATCAAGTGTCAAGTCCCTGTTGAACCCCCTTACAGATGCACACAAAGCGCCTCACTGCTCTTGGTATACCTGCTCTACTGTTTGTACTCCTGCCTAATTTAGTGTGGCCTTCATTCAAGTGGTAACTATTCTTCCCCTACTAAGAGTGTGAATGGGGACAGAAATTCTTTCTCTTCGTATCCACCGAAGCATTAAACAGCCTTTCAGGAGCAAACCCTCTTGTGGGTTTGCTGAGCTGAAGCAGAGGAAGGCATGTGTCCTACTTACAGTGAAGTTTCCACAAGGCGAGTCTGAAGATCTGAGTTCCAGTTGTGGAGACTGGTTTTACTGTGCCTCTCACAGTCTCCCAGCCTCTAAAATAAGGACAATGTTTGTCTCTGGCTTCCAGTTAGTGTTGTGAGGATTGATTGAGATAGTGAATGCAGGGGTCATTTGTAATATGTGTGACGTTCTTTAATTACAGTTCTGAGGAGTAGTGGAAGACCAGTTTGAACAGATAGGATGGGATCAGATCACGGTGGAGTTCAGTTGGGTATAGGAAAGTTTGAGCGGGGGAAGGAGGTAGGGAAGGCAGTGTCATGTCGAAGGAAGATTTGCCTACGAGTGATATAAAGAATGAGGTCGGGGGAGTGGGCAGGGAGGGAGGGAAGAGATAACACGTGAGAAACCAAAGGAGAGGCAGCGATTCCAGGGTCACAAACCTGAGTGACCAGAATACTAGCAGCATAACTAACAGACATCCAGGTGGACGAGCAGAGCTTCAATCCTCAACCTGCTAAGTTGGAGAAGACAGTGAGACATCCAGGTGGCAGACAGATGGGATAGGTGCCTTGGAGCGAGGGAGAAAACCCCTAGTCTGGGGGTAAGATTTGGAGCCAGGAGAATGAGGTCTCCAAGGGGGAGTGTAGAGAGACACAGGATGTTGGGGGCGTGCCAGGTGAATGCCCTCAGTTAAAGGATAGGAGGAATGAGAAAGCCAGCAAAGGAAACATGTTCCACATCTTCCATCATCTGAACATTGAGACTTGTTTAAGTGGTCCTGGATTCAGATTTTACAGAGTTCTCTGCCTTTGCTTTTGTTGGGTAGACCTGATCCTTAATTGGTGTCCTTAAAAGGCTAGCCTAATTATTTTCAGTTTTGTATGATAGTTAGTGCTGAGTTCCCTGGTAATAAAAGTGGTATTACACAATATTTTGTCTCCAAAGGATTCCTGATTTTATTAAAGTGATACATTTCTCTCCAAATAAATGATGGCTTGCCACTTAAAACTGTTCAGCAGATTTCTTTTTTTATTTTATTTTATTTTTTTGTCCTTTTTGAGACCGGCCGCACCGTGCTCAGCCAGTGAGCGCCCCAGCCATCCCTATATAGGATCCGAACCCGCGGCGGGAGCGCTGCTATGCTCCCAGCGCTGCACTCTCCCGAGTGCGCCACGGGCTCAGCCCTAGATTTCTTTTTTTAAACAAAGTCGTTCAAGGAGGATAAGATTTTCTCTGAAGCTAGCACTGGTGGCTGCCTTCTCTCCTGGGAACCCAGATGTGGCATGCTGAAGTTGTTGGGTCTCATCCATCCTTCTTAGCTCTTGTCTGTGACCAAGCCTGATGCGGAGCGGGGTGGGTAGTTTTCCTGAGTACTTGGGAGTTAGGGCGTACGACACAATGTGGTGCTGATAGTGAAAGCATGCTGGCACTGCCTCAGCCAGATGGCTGTGGAGCCAGAAATGAGGAAAGGAGGGTCGAGTCAGGGCGGGGTTGGGGACGTCCGTGGCTGTTACTTTCTTCCTGTTCTCCATGTTCTTGCACTCTATTCCAGAACAGCCAAAAAGAAGGAAGACACACTGGCTAAGTTAGTCACGTGTTTCGAGCCTTTGACCATGCTCGATGAGGTGAGGGATGCTTGAGCAGGTTCCATGAGCAACTTGGCTGAGGTCACCTTGGCTGGTGGAGGAAGGACACCTGTCTTCCTGTGGAAAAGACAGGAAATGGCTTTCATGTCACTCCTAGGGTAGCGCTCAGTGTGGCAAGTGGGTCTCTGATTGGATGAGCCCAGCACTGAAGCGGTTTCTGTGGAGATGCTGAACCAGACAAGTGGTCATGGCTGCAGCACGAAAATGAGAAGGTTGCTAGGGGAAGGCAAAGGAGGCAGGACGTTAACACTTATGTCCCCACAAAATGTCGCCACCACCACCCTCCTCCTGTATCTATCCACACGGGTTACAGAGGGCATTTTTGTTGCATGCTAGCTGACAACGAAAATACATTTCGAGTATAGTTTTACCTTCGATTGATGCCTTTTCTGGACTGCAACTTAAATAAACATCAGTCACCAGACCTTCCAGTTGCTCAGTTCTTTTAATTAAAAGATGGTTCTAAGCAATATCCAGTAGTGGTCTATTTATTATTTATCAAGCATTTTCCTTCCAGCAGTTAGTGAAAGGTCAGTGGCTTCAACAGTTGCTTTGTTTTTGGTGAGCAGCTTAGATGAAAAAGATACAATCAATCTGTGCTCCCTCCTGTTTGCTCACGGGTGGGACACTGTTTAATAGTCATTGTGGCATTTAGGATCACAGGCCTCTGAAACATGCAAAAAAGTGCATGTGCATCTCTTGCTGCTGAACATTTCTCCAAAAGTAAACATCAGGTTGTGATTATGGTTAATAATAAGGTATTGATGGTTTGAAAATGTCACCGCCTGGGACCAACCAGCTCCAGCACCACTAGATGGCACTGCATTCTCATGCTGTTCAACTACAATCATTTTTATTTCCTTGCCTCGGGGTACCTTGTCTTTCAAGGTTGGCCAGTGTCCTTGTAAAATAATGTTCTGGCTGAGATTTAGGAAGCTGAGGTCCTGGGGTGCTATTGGGATGGGGTAGAGATGGGAGAGGACAGGCCACGAGACAAACGACAAAGGCCTGCGGGGAACCAGCACTGTTTGCTCCATAATAGGAGCAGGAGAGGAAGGAGCTAACCACGCTGAGCCCCTGGAGGCTCTGGCCAGAGCAGTGTTTCCTAACCTTCTCCAGTCAATAACACATCTGCGAATTTGCTGTGGAGGACAGCAGGAGAGAGTGGCGCAGGCAGAGAGCAGTGCGGAGCAGTGGAAAAACCCAGGCCTCGGAGGAGCAGACCTGGGTTTGAAACCCTGATTTACTGCTTTGTCTTGTGACATTAGGGGAATTAGTGACCTCATTTGGACCTCAACTTGGACCTTAACTTGGACCTCAATTTCCTTATCTGTAGAACAGGAATAATAACATCGAGGTGCTGTAAGGATTAATGAGAAGACAAGCAAAGTTCCTGGCGAGCAGTCTTTGCTCTCAATGCCTGGAAGGCTCTCAGCAACTGTTCATTCCCACTGGGTGGGGATGAACATGCATTAAATTCATATGGAGAAGAAACAAAAAGGGGTATCGTTAGGTGGGTGGGTTACCTCAGTTGGTTAGTGCACAGCCTTGTAACAGCAAGGTCACGGGTTTGAGTCTCCTTACCAGCCAGCTGCTAAAAAAATTAAAAGGGGGAAAAAAAAGTTTTGTGTTCCTTTTTACCAGCTACTCCTTGAAATCCTTAGTGTTCTCAATCCCCCACCCCCAGTAGTTACTTTCCTTCTAGTATCAAATAAGTAAATTAATAAAAATTAGGGGAAAAAACAAAACAAAACAAAACAACCAAAGAACATCTTGAGAACTTGTTTATTCTTGGAAATTACCCAATGCTGGTAGGTTTCACTGAAAAACTTCTTTCTATTTAGTTATCTCAGGCAAATTGTGTGTGTGTGTGGAAACCAATGTCCTAATGGCTCTCCTTCCATCTCTCTTACCTCCTC
Organism: Galeopterus variegatus; assembly: GCF_000696425.1. Lineage (NCBI taxonomy): Eukaryota > Metazoa > Chordata > Mammalia > Dermoptera > Cynocephalidae > Galeopterus > Galeopterus variegatus. The sequence continues at coordinate 327,449 of NW_007726244.1, forward strand.
ACTCTGCCCTCTTTGCTTTCCTGCTTTCTTTCTCCCCCATTCCCCAGTTTAGGGGAAATGCCAGAGGGTCACTACATAGAGACCCAGCCAAACAAAATAGGTCCAATCTCATCAAGGGGTCTGGTGCTGGTCGGCAGTTGGGGCAGGAGTTTCTGGACCTCCCTCTGGTCCTCCTCCCTGTGAAGGCCTGGGGAGGCCACGGGATGTGGGAGCTGAAATGGTGGGCAGGGTGGGGTGGGGCCTGGAGGCCAGACAGATCTATCCGTGTCCTTCCATCATCTCGTGCCCCCCCACTCCATTTTACCCTGGTTGGTGTGCAGGTGGGCGGTGAGACCCCCCTGCCTCTGGTTACCTGGGATGCTAGGCCAGAGGAGCACAAGAGCAAAGTGTGTCACCCAGCTGGGTCACAGAGGAAGAGCTCTGGCCTCTTTTCTCCCGAAGTCTTAAGAGAACTGGGTTTGAATCCTGATGCTGGAACTCCTGTGTGTCTGTGGCTTTGGACAAATCACTCAACCATTATGAGACATATCCAGCCCCAGCACAGAATCTGAAACCTATAGATTGTTGAAAGTATACTTATTGAGTGAATGAATAAACAAATGAATGGTTTCCCCATCTTTAACATGGGGATAATAATATCAGCACCAAGGATGTTTGGGGGTGCAGAACACAAGATGCTAGCCATGGCAAAACTTTGTAAACTCTCAATCTTTCTACAGTCACACAAAATGAAGATGTGGGGAAGAAGTTGACGGTGATGGTGCTGGACTTTACCCCAGAAGCAGCGGCCTGGAGGCTGGGTCCCAGCAGGGTTGGAGCAGCCCAGGGGAGGGATGCTGGCTTTCCAGTCTGCCTGCTAAAGGATTCTGCAGGAGATGCCGATTGTTCTTCAAACCCTCTCCTGGAGTGCAGTTTAAACCCTCAGCATGCTCCGGGTTATCTCTTGAATATTAAATGCGTAGATGGGAGGTTCTGAGCTTTATCACCAGTTTCCCTGGCTCCTGCCAAGAGAGGCGAAATGGCCCAGCTCCATCTCCACAGCATGGGTCAGGGCCTTGTCCGCCCTCCTGGAGCTCATTGCCTTCCTCAGGCCTGGCTTCCTGCCGGGAGCCAGCCTGGCGTATATGTCACTTTGGTTGCTCAAGGCTTCCAACCCCATAAGGGTAGAATGTCAGGAACAATGGGCTTGCTTTACCCCTACTGCCAGGAGCCACATGCTAACCCTCATAGCACGGGCAGGGCCTCCGTTTACACACTGGGGAATGGGAGAGCTCAGTGCTGGGGTCTAGTCCATCTCAGTGAGTGCCTGAGTGTCCCCCTGCCCAGCAAGGCCCATGGGGCCCCTGAGGTTAAAATGAGACAGCGGCCTTAATCCCAGAAAAATTCCAATTTAAATCCTAAGAAGGCAGAGCTGGTCTTTGGCAACCCTGCCCCATCCCTAACTTTCCCACTTATGGGATGTCAGAGAAGAGACGGGGGCCATGGGAGACAGGCCAGATGAGTAGGATGGGTCCGGTAACTTGAGCTCCAGGCAGACAAAGGGTACCAGAATGTTCTACAGTCTCCTGTCTCTGGCTATGTCTTCTCCTGGCCTTCTGGGCGACCTAACCTCCAATATAGCATGTTCTCAGGGTTGGAACTGTTTGTTTCTTCTCTTTTGATGATTGGAGTTCCTACACTGGCTTCTTTTTTTTTTTTTTTTGTCTTTTTTCGTGTCCGGCAACGGATCGCAACCCTCAGTGTCGCCCCCGCACCGGACCGGGACCGGCAACGGGACCCCAACCCTCGGTGTTGCTCCCGCGCCTCGCTCAGCTGGTGAGCGGGAACCGGTCTGTATGTGGGATCCGAACCCTCGGGCGGGAGCGCCGCCGCGCTTCCCAAGCGGCGCACTATCCAGTGCGCCACCGGGCCGGCCCTTCTTTTTTTTTTTTTTTTAAAGATGACTGGTAAGGGGATCTTAACCCTTGACTTGGTGTTGTCAACACCACGCTCTCCCAAGTGAGCCACGGGCTGGCCCCCTTAGAATGGCTTCTTAAAAGAAATACTTTGAACACCTGTATAGTCTAAGAAGGTCAAATTTAGGAAAATCTCACCTGCAGGACTTAGGTCCCCTGAGCCACTGACCACTTATAATTAATATTAATGAAAGGTAGCTGACAGATGTTTGTTGCTCAGCTGATACATGCATTGCCCCAAAGGGGTTACTTTAAGATCTAAAGACTTGAACATACTCTACTGTCATGTTGAAGAGAATAAAAGTTTCAAGATATAATCAAGATTTCTTACATTTGAGAACCCAATGGCCCATAGGCAATATCTGCCTTTAAAAAGGAAAAAGAACTGTGTGCCACCATTGCTTACTGACATTTAAAAATAGCTCATTTAGTCCAAAAATGAGGCAGAAGATGGCATAGGACAGCAGATGGGACACCGAGTGAGGCTCCTGTGACCTCAGCCTGGCCCCACTATGTCCACTAATTGGTATATGACTTCGGTAAGTCTTTTTTAAAATAAGGGGGTTGAGCTACAATGTCTCTGAAATTCTGTTCTTTGGATCCACAGGTCCAAGAAGAGCTGCAAAGATGAGGAAAGCAAGCACGTTCCAAGACGTATTAAATACTTGCCCACTTTTTAAGTTTGATTATGGAACTGCTCAGAAAGGCAGAGAGAGGAGTATGAAGATCCTGCCTGTGCTCATCAGGTAGACTAAACCATTATTAATGCTTTGCTGTATTTGCTCATCTATACCTTTTTGGAAGTATTTTAAAGCAGGTCCAGACATGACCTCACTTGTCCAAGTCTTCAGCATGCTTCTCTGAAAAATAAGACCCTTTCTTATATCCACACAATACCATTATTAAACCTAATCACGTGGTAGGTAAGTCATTCTTGAATATGACCTCATACAGTCAGCCCTCCGTATCTGCAGGTTCTGCATCCACGGACTCAACCAACCGTAGATGAAAAATATTCAGAAAAAGAAACAATAAAGAATAATAATACAACAATGAAATATAATACACATTAGAACTAATACAGTATAACTATTTACACAGTATTTACATTGTATTAGGTATGATAAGTAATCTAGAGATGATTTAAAGTATACAGGAAGATGTGTGTAGGTTATATGCAAATACTATGTCATTTTATATCAGGGATATGAGCATCCTTGGGATTTGGTACCCAGGGGGTCCTGGAACCTATCCCCCATGTATGCCGAGGGATGATAGTCTTTAGTCCATCTTCAAATTTCCCCAGTCCTCTGAACAGGCTCTCCACCCCTCCCACCCCAGGCCTGTCCCTGGGGCCAACTACTTTTAATGATATCAGTTTTTAGTGCTTCTGGTGGTTCTTCAGGTCCCCAAATAATCAGCTTATACCACCACTTCTTGCTTTACCAGCTGCAGTCTTTGTCTCTTGGCTTTCTGCTATGATGGATGAGGGTTTAGTTAACTTAGACTCCCTTCCTTTCAGTGTGGTATATATCCATAACACTAATTAAGATTCTGTTTTGGGTTGAATTTTGTCCCCCCAAAAGATATATTGATGTCCTAATCGCTGGTGTCTGTGAATGTGACCTTACTTGGAAACAGGGTCTTTGCAGATGTAATCAAGTTAAGATGAGGTTATGTGGATTAGGGTGGGCCCTAAATCCAATGACTGGTGTCCTTATAAGGAGAAAGAGATTTAGAAACAGACACACACAAAGAAGAAAGACAGCCACGTGAAGATGGGGGCAGAGATTGGAGTGCTGCAGCTACAAGCCAAGGAAAGCCAAGGATTGTGGCAGCCACTAGAAGCTGGAAGAGGCAAGGAAGTGTTCTTCCGTAGAGACTTTGCAGGGAGCATGGCCCTGCCGACACCTTGGTCTCAGGCTTCTGGCCTCCAAAACTGAGAGAGAATAAATCACTGTTGTTTTAAGTCACTCAATTTGCAGCAATTTGTTATGGCAGCCCTAGGGAACCAATACAGGTTCCTCTACCTTCAGAGCATGGCATAATATGCTTATGCCTCTATAGCTCGTTCCATCAACTACGTCTTGACTCCTTATTTCATAAGATGAGGGTAAGAACCAAAGGTTTAAACAGACAGCTGGATGGACCCAGGGTCCAAGAAGTCAAGTGATTGTAAGAAGCTCTAGGCAAACGGCACATGCCTTAAGATCCCAGGGCTGCTGCCGCCGGCTGCGGCCTACCTTCCATGCCTGGAGAGTGCCTTGATGGTGTGTCCACAGCTACCGGTCCCAGAGCCAGGAGCAGGTGTCGGAAGGAGAGTCCTGCCCAGGGTGATGGCTCTTATGCTTCCAGGCAACAATGCCCAGGGTCTGCCTGCTTCCTGAAGACGTGGAAATGTCCCGGATGCTGGCGCCAGGACATAGATGGGTCCCCTCCTACAGCAGCTTCTTCTGAGTCTTGCTTCAACATTAAGCCACTGGCATGCATCGAGGAAAGTGGTTGTATGAGGCAGTGGTCGTATGAGGTCGTATGAGGCTATGAAGTGGTTGTATGAGGTGTACTTTTGGTTTTTTACCCATAGGAATTTATTACCCGTCTTTTCCTCTGTGAAGACCCATGCGAGAAGTTTCTTTCACATCTTGTTTTGAGGAGACCCTGTGCTTCTGAACAACAGGGGTGGTTTACATTCGTGGCTTGACAAATTTGGTATCTTAGTTTCCTTCTTAGCTTTGGCTGTAAGGAAATTAAGAGCTAAACTTATAGTCACATGCAACTCTGGGATAGGAGCCTATGATGACTATTATGAAACATTTCAGACATAGGAAAATTACAGAGAATATATATCAAACATCCACATACTTACCAGCCAGCTTTAGGCATAAAACTTAGCAAATCCAAATGAGGCCCCTGTGTATTCATTCCTGATTCCTTTCTCCCTCTTCCCTACCCTTGTGGCAAGTATCTTCCTGGACTTGGTGTTTGTATTTCCCATTTAAAAAATAATTTTTCTACAAATGTATGCATCTGTAACAAACATACAGTATTGTTTTGCATGTTTTAAAACATTATAAATGGTTTTATAATACATGCATCCCTGTGTAATTTGATCTTTTTTTTTTTTTTTTTTTAAAGATGACCGGTAAGGGGATCTTAACCCTTGACTTGGTGTTGTCAGCACCACGCTCACTCAGTGAGCTAACCGGCCATCCCTATGTGGGATCCGAACCCGTGGCCTTGGTGTTATCAGCACCACACTCTCCCGAGTGAGCCACTGGCCGGCCCCGTAATTTGATCTTTTTGCTCAAGAGTTTTCTTTTGAAAGTTACCTGTTTTGCCACGTGTAGTTTGGTTAATTCATTGTTCACTGCTGTATAGTATTCTACTATAGTGTTCTAGTAAGACTAGACACATGTACTTGTAGGGTTTAAGAGCACAGCCCTGGGGCCAGACTGCCTCGGTTCAGCTCTGCCACTTACTAGTTCTGTGACCCTGGGCAAATTACTTAAACTTTCTGTTCCTCAGTTTCCTCATCTATAAAATGGGGCTAATGATAGCACCTTCCTCATAAAATTGATATGAATACTAAATCATTTAGTAGATGTCAGTCATTTAAAATATTCCTGGTACAGGGTGTGTGCTATTTAAGAGTTGGCTATAGTTCTTACACATTTATCTTCCTGCTGGTGGATGTTTAAGTTGCTTCCAGTTTTTTTCTGTCCCCAGGATGTTGCAGGGAACATTATTATACCTGTTTCTTGTGCACATGTACAAGAAAGAGTTTCTCTGAGCCAGGGCATACCCTAGGAGTCAGATTGCTGGGCTGTAGGGTGTGCTCATCTCTAGCTGTCTGGGTGATGGCAGGTTGCTCTCCAGAGTGGCTGTGCTGATTCACGCTCCCACCTGAGTGCTGAGGGTGCCCATGTTCCCACTCTTGCTAGTTCTTGGCATTATTTTTGTGCATTACTTTTGATTAAATTTTGTTTAATCTTTATTGCCCTTTACCAACATGTCCCCATCTATTTATTTTCATCCTGGTATGTATTTCTGTAAGCATTCTTTTATCTATTCTCTGCCATTTTTCTTTTCTTTTGTGGTTTTTTTTTTTCCTTTTTGTCTTTTTTCATGACCGGCAACGGGATCGCAACCCTCAGTGTCGCGACCGCACCGCGCTCAACCAGTGAGCGGACCACTCTCTATATGGGATCTGAACCCTCGGCGGGAGCGCCGCCGCACTCCCAAGTGCTGCACTCTACCAAGTGCGCCACCGGGCCGGCCCTTCTTTTATGGTTTTTTTTTTTTCCTTTTTTGTCTTTTTTCATGTCCAGCAACGGATCGCAACCCTCAGTGTCGTGCCCGTACCGGACCGGGACCGGCAACGGGATCGCAACCCTCTGTGTCGCGCCCGCACCTCGCTCAGCCAGTGAGCGGGAACCGGTCTGTATGTGGGATCCGAACCCTCGGCGGGAGCGCCACCGTGCTCCCAAGCGGCGCACTGTAGCAGTGCGCCACCGGGCCGGCCCTCTTTTGTGTTTTTTGGTGGCTGGCTGGTACAGGGATCCGAACGCTTGACCGCGATATTAAATAACGCATTCTAACTAACTGAGCTAAACAGCCAACCTCCCCCTTTTCTTTTGAATGAAGCAGCATATAAATACATAAAAATTAGACAGGGTCCCATAGAATGAAGCACATAATATACAGGAGTTGCCTGCTGCACTAGCTCTGGACCTAAAGGCTTCCTAGCTCTCAGAATTGTTAAGTAGTGGCTAACATTTGCTGAGTGCTCACTATGTGACAGGTGCTGTACATCTATTATCTCATTCAATCTCACAGCAACCTCATTAAATAGGAAGTGTTACTCCTGGAACCTTGCTTCAAGAGAGGCAGTCAGATGCCAGAGTCTAGCCTCCTACAGGGCTGCCATGTGGGGTGACTCAGGCTGCACATTGCGCAACCCAGGGGCATTGTTTGCACAGACTACAGTGTGGAAGGCACCCCCTGGGGTTGTGCAGTACAGTGGCCCTAGCCTTCTACTAAGTAAGAGCTTAAAGAAAATGCTTAGAAACAACAGGCTTAGAAGGGTAAACCCCACAACGCACCGAAGGTCCTTCTGCTCTGGATTTATAGGACTTTCTTAGGTCATGGTCTATGTTTTAAAAGCCTGTTGTCATGAGGGCCCTCCTACCTATATAAGCATTTGTTTAGGATGGGAGAGCCCAGTGTGGGCCCCGTGCCCTGACACCAGCTGTGTAAGGGCACAGACTGGGCTGCTGTTTGTGGCTTTCTCCCTTGGCCATCACAGACTTATTGAGCAGTATATTATGAGTGTGCCTCACTCTGATGATGTGTTATGGATAAATCATTAAGGAGGCAGCTCACCGCGGTGATGTATTGGTGTAATAGATCATCAGAGTGAAGTCTTCTACTGACATACGAGCTGGCTCAAAGGGTGGTGTCATTCAGGGAAGAATTAGCCCAGCAGCAGATCTGGCTTAATTACAGGATAAAAGGTTTGTGAATGATAGGCTAAAGTCTGCAGTACCAGCATTTTGATTCTTGATGTAAAAATATAATTGGGCTTCCTGAGAGAATTTTTGATTATTTTCTAACAGCCTTCTGCTTTATATCGCAACAGCACAACTTGCCATGTGGCTGCAGGGGTACCTGTTATCGGGAGGATCTCCAGGCCCTTTCCACATCTGAATTATAGTCCTCCTTTCAATCTGTAGGTCACAGAATGAGCTAAGGGAGATAAAATTCAGGAGGCCTGCTTTTTAGGCCTTCAGAATAATATCCTTAGCAACTGGATCATTGGAACTAAGTTCATTAACCAAGGCAGTGGTTCTCAACTCATCAACTAGATCTGTGAGCACCTGCAGGGAAGAGAGGGGTGGTCTGGTGAGTGCATGGGTGAGGACATAAGCATTTTAGGGGTAATAATGTTTATTGAGCACTTAACAGGTGCCTAACACTGTGCTAATAGCTTTGAATGTATCATTTGATCTCATTTAATCTGTGAGACAGGCATTATTGTCCCTTTTTCCAGATGAGAAAACCAATTAAGAGCTGCTTCCCTTGGCCAAGGTTGCACAGCTGCTCCATGGCAGAGCCTGATGCTGCAGGTGATTCTTTTACACTTCCCTTCCTATCTCCAAAGCCCCCTTTCCTTTGAGGACCCTAAACCAGTACTTCTGCGAACTACAGACCTCAGTAAGTACAATTAAATATGCATTTATTGAAAAATTGATTATTTTGTTTTAAGACACATAAATCAAACTTTAGGTGTTTCTTAACGACTATTAGGAGGGTCCTAAATTTGGTCTGAGTCAGTTCTTTCTTTTTTTTTTTTTTTGGCGGCTGGCTGGTACAGGGATCCAAACTCTTGGCCTTGGTGGTATCGGTACCATGCTCAAACCAACTGAGCTAAATGGCCAGCCCCGTGAATTGGTTATTTCTTCAGAAGCTTTTAAGATGAGACTTCCTAGCAGTGGCAGATTAAACTATTTGGACCAATTCTTCCATTGGAGACTACCATAAAGTCTGTCTAAAGTATTTTTTGAAATCTTTGATAGTATGAGATTGCTGACAAGACAGTAAGAAATGATCAGATCAATAGGGAAGGGAGAATAGGAACCAGAGAGGTGAATGAGCCCCAAGGCCACTTTTGCCCCGAGGGTATTTACTGATCCTGGATGGGGAACTTTCCTGGATGGGCTGCAGCCTGGCCAAAAGAAGGGACAGAAATGGAAGCCAGGAACCAGGCCCAGGAGAGGAGGCTGTCTCTACTATAAGCTGGATGCCCAGTGGCTATACCCTCAGGGTGAGGGTGTAGAAGTGGAGCAGACTTCATGCAGGTTCTAGTTACCCAGGAAATCTCAGGTCTTGGACTTGGCTCAAGGTGGTCGTCCGAGAGTGGTATGGCCAAACACATCACAAAAGCAGATCTTCTCTAGGCATAGATAGTTTTATGTTAGTCCTTATATTATTCCTATAAATAATTTTTTAAAATACTGAACTATGGTCAATGATAACCAGGCACACAAGGAAACTGGACACCATGAGTAAAAGCTAGCAAACACAGACAATAGAAGCAGACTTTAGACATTGAAACCATCAGACTACAAACAATAAATGACTTTTCTAGCTTATTATGTTCTAAATAAATAAAAGATAAGCTTGAAGATATCTTCAGAGGACAGGAAATAATCTTAAAAAGTTGTTATAGGGCAAATATATAGCTTCCTATCCACCATTCTCACCTCCCACCCTACCTCCCCAAGGAAGAAATTCTGGGCAGTGGAATTCAATAGGGAAATCTCACTTGGGTCAGTATTAGGCAAACTAGAAAAGACAGCATCCTCTCCTCTATATGTTCATTTTCAACAAAAAATGTCGAACATAGCTTCTGGTCAAGATGGCAGAATAGATGGTTCCCAGCATCACTCTGTCCCACAAATCAACTAATGCGTATCTATTAAAAAGCAATGACAGGCAAGCTGGGGCTGCTAGGGCTCAGGGGAAGAGGAGGAGAGACCTATGGGGTGCATGAAGGTGGGAGAAGCCATGATGAGAGAAAGAAAAAAACACTCCAACCATTTCGAATCTCAGCCATTTCCATGCTGGAGCTGTTGAGCGTATGGAGCAGGAGCCAGCAAAAGCCACAGCTGTGCCCTTTGGATGCAGGTGCTTGGAGGTGTCAGGGGAGAAGAGGGCCTTGGTGGCCCCCAGGCCAGCAATACCACTAATAAGGTTCCCATGGACCCCCATAGGACCGAGGAGCCACAACAACTGAAAAAAAGGAGCGACTCGGAGGCCAGTGAGTCATTGCAAGGGACCAGCACATGGCCTGTCCTATGGGAAGTGTTTGCAGCACAGGCGGTGTGGGAGATGGGCCCATTGGTAGAACACTGGGGCACAGCAAGGACAGCTGATCTACCTCCCAATCAGCGTAGGACCATTCAGAGGAGACTGGTCAGGAATATAGAATTGCATGGGGTGAAGTTTGATGAAAAGACTCAGGCCCAGATCAGAGTTTCTACACAACCCAGGTGCACTGGATGTCACTAGACCCTGAAGTACCTATAAAGTCAACCATTAAAACCTGAGCTGCACAAAAAGCCTTCCCTAGGGAATCAGCAGCAAAGCAGCAATTTAGCTCAACCACACAGCTCAAGTACTGGTCTCCACAGGAATTCCCCCACTTTAGAAGTAAGCAAAGGACAACACATTAGTTCCAGCCCAGAGTTTAAGTGGTGGGAACAGCAAATAATCCAACACAGAACTGAAAGAAAAAACAGAGTACCTATTGGGGCCTGCCTGGGGTCCTGAGGTATGGAGCTAGGGACCGGACCCCCTGCCTAGCCAGGCACACTGCCGGTGCCATGAGGCCTTCCCTGGGTCCTGAGTTATGGAGCCAGGAGCCACCAGCAACTAGGTAAGGAGCATGCCAAAAGCATCACCTCCAGGTGTGGCCCTCGACAGCCACCACAATAACCATGGCTGCTGCGAAAGCAGCTAGATGCCACAACCACTGTGCAGATGGGCCACCAGCCACTGGAGTGCATTGACACAAGGAGAGTCACCAGCAGAGACCAAAGAAAAGAAGAGGATGTCTCTCTCCACAAAGCCTTTTCCAGAGAGACAGAAGAAGCATCTGCTCTGTGATAATATGGGGGGAACTGAACACACCTCTCAGCATTGGACAGATCATCTAGGCAACAAACCAACAGAGTAACCATTGTTCTTTCAGAGGAGAGAAGAAATCTAGGGTTATCAGAGGTGGGGGGGGGAGAGAGGGGGATGGGGAGAGATTGGACGGGGGGCATAGAGAATAAATACAATTTCTAACAATTTATATGCAAATAATATTGATTCGATCAATATGTATCAACATTGAACCCCCCAAATATGTATAATCAATTATGATTCAATAAAAAAAAATGTCAAACTTAGACCTCAACTTCCTTTTGGCTTTTACCTGAGACTCTTTAAAAAGTAATAATTTTAATTTTATTATTAATATAGAAGTAATGCCTGTAAACAAATTGACTAAAACATCTTGGAAATAGACAATGGATAATATGCTGTACCCTTACCCACACAAAAAAAGGAAGGGAACACAACCTCAAATTTTTAAATCATTGTAGAAAATATACAATTTGATATGTACGTGTTAAAGTACGAAATGTAAGTAGCTATGATATTATGATGTATAAATGACATCACTAAAAATCCTTAGGATACTGGAATGTAACATCATAGTTAAAAACACGGGCTGTACATCAGACAGACTGGGTTGGGGTTCTAGCTCTGATACCACATTCTGTAATCTTGGGCAAATTACTCAATTTCTCAGAGCCTCAATTTATTCATCTGCAAAATTGGGGTAACCATAGCACCACCCCTGCTTCAAGGGGTTGTAAGAGATCCTGCATGTTAAGAACTTAGCATTCTTCGAACACATGAAACTTGCCATTGTGACTTTAGCTTCTTGGAATGGCATTACTGTATTCATGTGAAATTGACATCTAAATCCAGGAAGGCTTCATGTAAAAAAATAGATTGATTCCCCATGTGTAACTAGTCAGAAAAACTCTCTTAACATGAAAAGCTGATGAAACTTGGTTCCTGGGGATGGACTCAGGGCTGCTCAACTTGGGCACTTACGATGAGCCTTTTGATAAAGAAGCCACTTATTCTGGCCTCTAAAATCAAGGCCATCTCTTTGGGAAGGATAGAAATCTAGGTGAGATAAGATTGATAATCCGGCATTGCAGAATTTATTAAAGATGTCCAGATTAAAAATTGGGTTGTCTGTCAATCAGCGTGTTTTCTACATTTTAGTCTGTCATTTACTAAAAATATTCCTGTATAACACTGAATCTCCTGTGGACCACAAAAATGCTAATAGCCCTTTTCCTTCCCTTCAGAAGGACAAACTTGGTCATGTTCCCTAGCAGAGATCCCTGGATTTGTCCTTGTCTTGCTGAAGGCTTTACTATTATTATTTTAAAATTTCCCCAGTCACATGGTGTCAAGTGGGAAAGAAGGGCACATGAATGGAGTGACCAGTGGGGTATAGTGTAGGCTGCATTCCTCTTCTTTTGGGTAATTTCCTTGAACCTCAGTGAGAGGGACAGGTTGGAAACAACCAACCTGAAGATCAATCTAAGGCTCAATGGTTGATCAGCAGATTGCTGTGTAACTGTTGGGGCCCCTTGGACCAAGAAACTGAATCAGCATCACTTGGGTTTCCCCATATCTTGGCCTGAGCTTGGGGGATGTTTGAGGTTGGGCTCCCTGGAAATAGACTCTGAGATGGAGAGCTGCATGCATAATATTAGTTAGGGGTGTTCTCAGAAGTTATGACTGTAAGAGGCAGGAAGGCAGGACTGGGCAGAGGGAGAATGTGCCCCACAGTTGCTTGCCCTGGAGACCCTAGCTAATCTTACAGGAAACTCTGGAGCTGGGATGACCCTCCAGAGTTGTCCAAAGGGGAGAGGGCTGGGCTGTTGCATCCCCCCATCAGCCAGTCATTGAATGGGGCCATCCCCTAGGAGGGCACGTACCTCAGGTAATGTAATTTCCAGTGAGGGATGAAGCTCAGAGCCATTAGCAGCCCATATTTTCAGAGCTGGGGGATGGGTGTGTGGGCCCCAAAGAGGGGATCTGGGTGGACGGTATCCGTGACAGAATACCTTTTGAGCTGCTCAGATTCACTTGCTTCTTACAGTCAGCTTCTTCAGGATCGTAGTTGGTTTTGTTTCCTAGGGACACTGACAAGAGAGGGGTTAGTGGGACAAACCACAGTCCTTGATCTCAAGGCCTGTGTGATATTCTTCTGCCCCTTCTCCACCACCTCTTACCCTCGGACTGGATCTCTGCTGGTTTAAGTGGCTTGTCTGGTGGGATGATCCAGGCCCGCATTCCTGAGGGTTCTGACTATGTGGCTGACATGCTCTTTTCAAGCTTGGCTGCTGTCTTTGCCCATTCGTCAGTAAAACTGGGTATGGGAATACTGAGGAATACCTCCGTGGATTATCTGGGTGCCAAATATATTCTTCCCTGCCTTCACTGAGTATCAGCAACCCTAGCTTATGCTGACATACTGAGCTGACCCATCATGAACTTAGCTTGGACTTTTCCCTTCCCCATCAGCTGGCCATAAGGGACGCCTCATGCAGCCACAGGTGTGAGCTGAGGGACAGGGGCCAGGCCAACAGTGGTGCGTGGCATGGGAGTCTGGGCTCCCCGCTCATGCAACTTCCTTGTGCTGATCCTGAACGTACCACTTCCATCTTTTGACAGATTGCTGCTGGGCTTGCCTGCCCTGTGACTCAGTAGAGTTGACAGAATCCAGTTCGTGATGAACGGCACCAGTTGCCTGGTCACTTGGTGTCATTCAGTCAGAAGCTTTATTTCTATCAGGGTCCAGTGGCATTCTGGGAGCTGCTTTTCAGTTGAAATGTAGTTTTCCCTGCAGACGGCAGGCCTTGCTTCAGAACCCTAGGCCTCTATAATATTATTCTGCTATTGGGGCTCACCAGAAATTCCATGTGATGCCTTTTTCTACTACAGGTACCTCTAGTACTATGGAGCCTGCCAGGTCACACAGAGCAAGAGGCAGACTGCCTGCACTACAGCCTGACCCTGCTGCAGAGCCCATTCCTGCTCCGGGTCCTATTCAAAGCTGGCAATCTCTATGTTACCTGGTAAATGGGTTAGAGTAGTATTCCAAAGTGGACTGTGGTGCCTCCAGAACCTGATGAGGCCCACCAAGCATCATGCTTCTTGATTAGTGTAGGGAACTGGGGCTCTGGAGCACTGGAGCTGGAAAAGCTCTTAGAACTCTTCCAAAGTGAGACAGCGAGGCTGGGTATTTGCATCCTTGCATCAGCTAGTCCTAAGCCACAGGCTGTCCCTTGAAGGGGTGTAATTTTGAGCAGGGCAGTTCCCTGTGGCTAGTGTAGTTCCCAGTGAGAGATATAGCTGTGAGCTGTTATCAGCTGATGGTCCCAGAAGCTGGAAGGTGCAGAGGGGGTCTGGGCAGAGGACCACAGTATCTACTACATGGGATTCAACTCCAGGACTGGGACTAGGGTGAGGCTAATGAGACAACTAAGGCAAAATTTAAGGAGTAACTCGCTCACAGGGCCATGCAAGTGCAGATTTGGCCTCACCTAGTTCTGGCCCTGTCAAACACCCATGGGGACATAATATCAGGACATGTTAGAAAATTCAGGTTGACCAGGATAAACTTCCCAGTTACCATGAAAACAGTGTCTTTCCAGGAGTGGTGGAATCTTGGACAAGGTAGTCCTAGAATATTTCCTTTCCATGTCTCTGCAGGGGACAGGGAAGTGTGGATAGTAGGGAAAGGTTTTACCTGCTACTACTGCCACCCCCCACCCCCCCAAAAAAAAACACCTGTCCTAACCTACCAGTTATTCTATGACTTTTTTTTGTCTAAGCCCATAGTTATTTCCTCATGACCTTTGTGTTACGGAAATGAAGTAAAAGGAAGGGGTTGGAACTAAAAGATTCCTACGTTTCCTTCTGTTATTATGTTATCAAAGACATTGTCCAATCCTGACCCTACTGGCCAGCTTCAGTGGGTGAGGCTAGTCTGGAAGTATCAGATCTTACCTGCATGAAGGAATGGATTACAGAATGGTCAGAGGAGAAAAGACCAACCATGTCATTCTGGGAGAAGAGGAAGTGGTTGAAAGGCTAGAGAAACAGATAATTCATAGGCAAGTAGGAATTAGAGCTGGCATTTGCTATATTCTGAATGTTTGTGTCCCCCCCAAATATATATATTCAAACCTAACCCCTGCAATGATGGTGTTGAGAGGTGGGGCCTTTGGGAAGTGATTATTAGGTCATGAGGGCTCTGCTCTCATGAATGGGATCAGTGCCTTTATAAAAGAGGCCCAAGGGAGCTTGTATACCCCTTCTATCATGTGAGGATACAGCAAGAGGAACTATCTATAAAGAATGGGCCCTCCAACCAGACACTGAATCTGTTAGTGCCTTGATTTTGGACTTCCCAGCCCCCAGAACTGTGAGCAATAAATTTCTGTTGTTTATAGATTACCCAGTCTAAGGTATTTTGTTATAGAAGCCTAAATGGACTAAGACAGAGCCCAATAGGAAGAAAAAGCAGGAGTTGAATGTAAGTTGAGTGGAGCAAGACATGAGTGTGGGGCTGGATCATTCTTGGACTGATCCAAAGCACATGGGATTCTGGCCATGGCATCCTGGGTATGTGTGGGCATACCAAAGAGTCTTGGACCATCCTTCTCAACTTAACATATACAATTAAGGCATTTGTAATCAGATCTCATTGTAGTTTGTATTTTTAAGTTAATAACTTGATGATAAAGCTCAACTGAAATGGTAAATGCATGAAAATAGCCAATAAAATTTTGAAATATATGAACGTGATATTATCTACTAACTATCAGATGTATTATCAAGCAAAAGTAATTAAAACAGCACGATACAGGTATACATATAGGCAATTAGATCAGGGGAGTACAACAGGGAGTCTAGAAAAAAACCTGTGTGTGTGGGGAGGTATTAAGTATATGGCAAAAATAGCATCTCACATCAGTGAGTAAAGGATGGATTATTATATAAACAGTGTTGGGAATAGGTTGTGAATTTCAGAGAAAATTTAAATTTGATTCTGTATCTGGTTCCATACCCAAAATAAATCCTAAATGGATTAAAGATCTAAAAATAAAAATTAAAACTATAAAAGTACTAGAAGAAAATATAGGGCTCTTTTTGAGCATGACCCAAAACCCAGAAGACAGCAGGAAAAGAATGACAGTTCTGACTACTTAAATAAACGAGCAACTTCTGTATGCAAACTTCTGTACGGTGAAAAATAAACACAAACAAAAGTTAAAGAATGGAAGAAAATATTTTAAACACATATACTTGAAAAAAATGTTAACATTTGTAATATACAAAGAGCTGTTACAAATCAGTAAGAAAAAGAAATACCACAGATAAATGAGCAGGAGTGACAAACTGGCAATTCACTGAAGAAAAAACACGTGGCATATAAAGCATGAAATGATGCTCAATTTCAGCAACAATGAAAACAACACAAATAAAAACCAAGTGAGATATATTTTCCCTATCAAAATTGGCAAAAATCAAGCAGATTGCTAGTACTCAGTGTTTGGAAGGATACAGATAAAAAGGCATACGTTTTTGATGAAACTCAAACTTGCTAAAACATTTTTGAAGAAGAATTTGGCAATTGTAGTCAAATTTAAAATACATTTATCCATTGACCCAGAAATTATACTTTTAGGAATTTACCATGCATAAATCCTCTTAGTCGTTTTCTGTAGCTGTAACATAATATCACAGACTGGGAAATTTATATATATAGAAAAGAATTTTATTTAGCTTACGGTTCTGGAGGCTGGGAAGTCCAAGAGCATGGCACTGGCATCTGGTGAGGGCCTTTTTCTTGCTGTGTCATAACATGGTGGAGGACATCACGTGATGAGAGGGTAGGAGGATGCCAGCTCAGGTCTCTCTTCCTCTTCTTATAAGAACTATAAGTACTTACAAGTACTATCATGGGGGCTCCAGCTGATGACCTTATCTAATCCTAATTACCTCCTAAAGGCCCCACCTCCAAATGCCATCAACATATAAATTTGGGGATTAAGTTTCCAACACATGAAATTTGGGGAACACATTCAAACCTTATCATTCTCCTTCAACAGAAAAGAGACATATGCCTAAATATGTTTACTTAGCATTATTCATTGTAGAAAAACACTGCAAATAATCCATCAGGGTAAAAAGGTTGGATGCATTGTGGAAAATCCATCAATGAAAAACTATTAGAAAGAATAGCCATACAGACATGGAGCTATGTTCACCATGAGTGGATGAATAGTATATAAAACAAAAGTCCATTTTTTAGAAGTTAAAAAAGTATAACTGTATCTAAAAATCAGCTATTATTGTCTGAATTTTTTTTTTTTTTTTTTCTGACCGGTAAGGGGATTGCAGTCCTCGGCATGGTGTGGTCTGCACCATGCTCAGCCAGTGAGCTCACCAGCCATCCCTATATAGGACCCAAACCCTCGGCCTCGGTGCCACCAGCGCCGCACTCTCCTGAGTGAGCCGCGGGGCCGGCCCTATTGTCTGAATTTTTAAACCCATAAGGAGTATAGTGTAATTAGCTTCCATATTCCCATCACTTGGCTGCAACAATTTTCAGTTCTTGACGATTCTTTTTTCATCCCATCATTTGCTTTCCCCACCCACGGATTACTTTGAAGCAAATTCCAAATGTCATATCATTATATCCATAAATACATCATGCCCACTTTTACATTTCAAGGATGGTATAGGCAGAAAAGAAAAGCTCAAAGGATTCATACATACCAGGCTGGTGTCAGTGGTCATCACTGGGGAGTGGGATTAAGGAGGGAGAGTTTTTTATTTTAAACACTTCAGTATTGTATGATTTGTTTTGCATTATTATGTCAAAAAAAAGATCAGTTAAGATTTTCAAGAGAAAAAGCGAGAAATCTCAACCATCCTTTTTATCTGTACAGAACCCCCTTCTAAACTTTAAAAACAGCAAATAGAATTATTGTTACTTGGCTTTTTAAAAAATATAACTCATGTTCATGGAATGGTTTGGGATTGATACAATAAAGATATTAAAACTTGAATACATAATCACTACTTAGAATATCCAGTTTAGGTCAAGTGTTTGATAGTTGAGTCATAGTCCTTATGTGCTGTGTATACTGTATGTGTGTCACAATATAGAGAAGCTCTTATACATAAACATGTACATTTATGACCATTTTATGGAATTAGCTCAGCAGCTCAGTTGTGAAGTTTCCAGAGGCAGAATCTGATTGGTCCACCCTGGGTCCCTTGTTCACTCCTGGCCCAATCAGCTATGACCAGGGAGGGAGGGGTCTGGGAGGCAGGTGCATGTGGACTGAGCAGACTCTCACTTCCTCTGCCTTCTACTCCTTCTTCTATACTTCCACCTGGTGTTTCCTTCCGTGGGGTTGATGACACACTGCATCAGGCAGCCAGCAAGTGTGTGGTGAGATGAGCAAGGCAAAAAGCACAGAGAAAGGGGCTTTGCAGGCAGACACGCTGGCTCTGAGTTGGCCACCTGTGATTTTGAGCAGGTCCTTCGTCTCTGAGGCTGGTTCCTCACTTTAGTTGAAGGTTGTGCGGGGAAAATGCATGTTGGATGAAGAGGACCACGTGCATGCCTGGCACACAGTAGGCCTTGAGCTCCTCTTCATCATCAGGAGTGATCCTGGGCTTCTCATTCAAGGACATGCCCCAGAACTTTCTAGTGTGGGGGACTTGGATTTGCCACAGCCCAGGCGATATGACTGTAGAGGCCATTGGCAGAGGCCTCCCCCTTTGCCTCACTAGCTCTGCAAACAGGGCCAACCACAACCTCAGTGAAGCACTGTTTTCACAATGGGGCTCTTTGGCTCTGCCCCTGACCTTGGAGTTCAGCCCCCAGGGCGTTGCCTGATAGACCTATCTTTCCTGCTCAGGCCCATCTCCTCTCATCACAGGCCTCTCCACAAACTCACTCAGATATGTGCTAATGCCATTATCTTCCTGAAATTAAAATCAAGCCTCAACCTATAATGTTTCACGGAGAGGGAATTGGGGTTATATATTCCTGCATTGAGCGGTATTCTATTTCAGTCATAGCATTTAATTATGATTGGTATGTTAGTGCCCATCGGAGCATAACAAATTGTCATTATGTTATTCTGCTGAGTCTAATTTAATTGGCAAGTTGTCACAAAAGCAATTATCCATCATTTATTTTGTTGCCATAACCACATCTAGAAGAGCACCTGCTGTCTGCGAGGAGGGACGCACCACAGTCTCTCAGCCCTGGATCCAGGCCACTTATCTGACACAAAGACATTGCTTCCCCTTCTGATTTAGAAATATGTTCCTCATTTCCTGCTGTGGTCTCATGAATCCTCCTGGGGGAGCCTCAAAGTGCCAAAGGAAATTCATGGGCTAGGAAGTCGCCTGGTCCCCCCCACCCCAGGAAGCTGAGAGATCTGCCCTGCCCTGTTGGGATGTGGGTGGGAGGCCCTGTGGAGGGTCCGGGACCTGACTGAGTCAGGCTTTGCTCTGTCAGCTGTTCCTGCTGCCACCTCCATGATGGATTTATAAATATTTGTTGCTCTTTCCTGAGGCACACCGCACGCATGCTTGCTCCCTGGGAAACAGGGTTGTTTGGCCATTTCATTGAAAGAGAACCTGGGGCCCCAGGAACTGAAGGCCCAAAGTCACACAGGAGGTCTGGGGAAGAGCCAGGACTACAGTTAAGATCTCCTAAGTCCAAAGGCTTTTTCCACTCTTCTGATCGAACATGAGCTGGCAAGACCTAGTTACCTTTAGGCCCACCAGAGTCCTTGACTATGCCTCTGGGCACAGGGGGACATCTCTCTGTCCTCCTAAGGGCTAGACTTCATCAGCCCAATTTCTCAGTGTCAGGCTGGGAGGGGGAAAAAAAGCAGAGGGAAGAGAGAAAAGGGAGAGGGCAGAGTCACCAGCCTGTGTACAGAGCCCAGGACAGGGAATGTCCTCTCTCCCTGGAGCCTCCGATTCCAAACTCTCTGGGAGGCCCTGTCAGCCCCACTCCGACCTAACCACTTCCCATGCTTGGACAGGATCTCCCACACCCAAACACAATGAGACTTTTGTGAATGAAAAAGCAGAGGCAAGCACAGTTGTCCTAAGAGTCTTCCCTGAAACTGGGAAGATAGTCTCTCCTGTGGGCTGGGAGCAGGTGGAAAAGTTACTGATCTTGTTCTTGCTTCCATGATGCTTTTATTAGCACAGTCAACAGAGGACTCACCAAAAACAAAACAAAACAAAAAACAAAAATGCTGACCAAATAACAACAACAACATCAACAACAACAACAACAACAACAAAAATCAAACTAAAAAACTACCTCTATGTTGCAAAGGGAAAAAAAGAACCAGACCTTTAAATAAACCAGCTTTTCCCTTGGGCTTGTCAGCTGCAATTCCCAGGCTACCTGTTTGGGGACATTGGAAAATTACCAGCTTCCTAAACACCGACAGATCTCGCAACTTAAAAAAAAAAGTCTCTCACTGCAATTGCTGATAAAATAAACTAGGGATGTGTCAAGTTCCTCCCTCCTGGACCAGCATTATCCCTAAGGAATGTTCCTCACGGCTGTGGAGATGTCACTCCTATCACCGTAGCATAATGTCCAGATCTCTGTTCATTGTGGGAGGCCCCCCTTGAATTTCAGGGGCTGGAAATTACACAGTTGATTCTGGAGCAGGGAAAGTTTAATGTGCAGGGAGGGGGTTGTGCTGGAGGCCCCTGCTGGGCCTAGCCGTGGTAGAGGGTGGTGTGTAAATTAGCACAAAATCTGTGGAATGTAAATTGGCTAAATAGGTGAAGAGCCATGAGAAAAGTGCATCATCTTGGACCCAGGAATTCCACTTAGGATAAGCAAATTGCTCAAAAACAGAAGAAAAATGATTGCTCTGGTGTTAGTTATGACAGCAAAATCAAAGTCTGTGTTAAAGAGCCAACTGACCTGGAGCACGTGGCTATAAGCACATGAATGAGGATAGAGTTTAGTTTTTGTTCTCTGAGAGTGATATTGAGACAAGGAATTCTTCATGCAATTTTATTAAGTGAGCATTTATTGGGCACATCAATACATGGAGCCAGGGTATGTGTGGATGTAAGTACAGAGGAGACATATGCACACAGAGGTCCCTCCTATATGAGGGTACTTCAGAAAGCTCATGGAAAGATTCATATTATCTTCTAATTCTGTTTTCCACAGTTCTTTTTGATGTACTCTTGTATTAGTTTCCCATTGCTGTTGTAACAAAATACCTCCAATTTAGTGGTGTAAACAATACAAATTTATCACCTTATGGTTTTGTAGGTCATATGTCTGAAGTGGGTCTCAGTGGGCTAAAATCAATGAGGTGGAGAGGGCTGTGTTCCCTTCTGGAGGCTCTAGGGAAGAATCTGTTTCCTTGCCTTTTGCAGCTTCTGGAGCCTGTCTGCCTTCCTTGGCTTGTGGCCTCTTCCTCCAATTTCAAAACCAGTGATGGTGCACTGAGTCCTCAAGTCCTTCTCACACCGTGTCACTCTGACCTTCCTCCATAGTCACATTTCCTCTGACTCTCTGCTTCTGTTCCTCTTTTAAGGATCCATGTGATCCGTTACACTGGGCTCACCGGAATAATCCTGTAATCTCCCTGTTTTAAGGTTGATTAGCAACCTTAATTCCATCTTCAACTGTAATTCCCCTTTGCCATGTAATGCAACATATTCACAGGTTCCAGGGATGAGGACATGGACACCTTTGTGTGCGTGTGGGAGTGGTAGCATTATTCTGCCAACCACACTCTAGACCAGAAGCTCACAATTTAGTGGGGAGACACATGAACTCATCTTTAGAGTACATGACAGCATCAGCCAGCAGGATCTGGGGAGGCAGCATGCGTATTTGTACATGATCCAGAAATTCCTTGCTGGGGAGCTAGATGCTGTCACCTCTTCCCAGCACGAACTCTCTGCTCTGGTCACTCAGCCATACCCCACTGTTTCATGATCCACTGTTTCGTGATCACCCTGTGCCCTTTCCCAGCCCCACACCTTTGCCCATTGCCCCCCCACCCGGCTGCCCTGCTTCTCTCCTTCTGCCCACCCACCCACCGAGATCCAGATCCAGTCCCACACCCTCCATGACTCTTCCCCGTGCCCCCTCACCCCCAGCGCAAGCTTCTAGAACACGTGTATTCTCAATTGCACAATATTCTATTTAAATATCATTGCTTTCATGAGGTATTATCTCAATTCTAGTGTGTTCTTATGTCTCAGCTTGTTTTTATTCACTCTGAGATCGGGGATCATGTGTTATCATCCTTCTGTCACCTCCACAGCACCTAGTGGTGCCAAAGAAAAGTTTGCTAACTTTGTTCAGGTCATTTTTTGAACGCACCCAAAGATGCTAGACCCTGGGGACGGAACAGTGCTCCAAAGGGGTCCTGCTCTAAAACAGCGCTCAGTCTAGCAGGGAGACTGACAAGAAACTGTGGGTTATGCTGTCATGTGACAAGCACTAGAATAGAATCAGACACAGGAGGGGTCTCTAGGTCAGCTTGTGGGAGGATCACGGAAGGCTTTTCAGAGGAAGGGATGTTTGAGCTGTTCTGAAGAAGGAGTAGGAGGGAGCTAGATAAAGGGATGTGGGAGAAGAAAAGGGCTCTTATTCCAAGAGGAGGATCACTCCAAGAGAACAAAGAGATTCATTGGATTCTAGAAGAGCCACTTACGTCTCTCTACCAGATACGAGTATTATAGGTCAAGCACAATGGATAAGCTCTAGAGATCTGCTGTACAACATTGTACCTATAGTCAACACTAATGCATTGTGCACACTTAAGAATTTGTTGTGATCTTACCAAAATAAAATAAAGTAAAATAATTGATCACAAGAAAAGGAAAAGAATATTACTGTATTTAGCACGTCCAACTTGGATTTCCCAGTCTCCCAGCACAAACTCTTGCTCTGGTTACTTGAGACCCCTCTCTGTTCTGCAGTCTCGGCATGCTTTTTCCCAGCTTCACATCTTTGCCCATTAAGTTGGAAAAAGTGGTGAAAGCTGACATTCACAAATGAAGCTGACAGGGAAGAGACAAAAATGATCAAGTCTCACTATGTCAAAAGACCAGTGATAATACCTATGACAGACAAGAAACAATATTCCTTATATATAACCTGACAAGAAAAAGACTAACCTTAAAAAGAAAATGGACAAAGGATAAGAACAAACGGTTTACAGATGAGAGGATACAAATGGCCGATAAGCATATGAAAAGACTCTCACCTCTACTTGTAGTCAGGGAAATGCAAAATTAAACAATTAATAGCATTCTCACTCATCAGATTGGCAAAAATTAAAGACTGATAACATCCAGTTTTGTCGAGTATGTGCGTAAACAGGGACTCTCATCCATTGCTAATGGGTATGTGAATTGCTAAACCCTTTTGGGAAAGCAATCTCAAGGCGACTATTAGAATTGAAAATGAACACATCCTTTGGCCCAGCAGCACCAATATGGGGAATGTATTCTACAGAATAGTAGCATTAATATACAGAGATATATAGGAGTATATGCAATATTATTTATTGCAGGATTGCCTCTAATAGCTTTTGCTGGATAGAATCTGCATTGTCCATCAGTGGGGGAATGTTGAATAAATTACTGTACAAATGTACTATAGAATGTTATGAAGGTATTGAAGAGTGTATTAGACCCATATGTGTTGACCTGAAGGAATCCTCACGATACCATGATATATGTTAAGTAGCAAAAGCAAAAAGCAAGTAGCAAGTACAATCTTACAGTGTGTGAGGTGGGAGAGACATAATGGGGAATGGTTTTGTACTATTAAATGATCTCAAAGGAAGATACAATGGCTGTATACCTCAGGATGTTAACAGAGATTACTCTTCACAGGGGTTGCTGAATTGGAATGAAGAAAGGGGAGACATTAACTTAAAAAGTCTGTATTGCTTGACTTGTTATAATGAGCACACACTATTTGTGTAGTTACAAATATTAACAACATGGAAAGAAAAGCACTGAGGAGAGAGGTGAGCAGGGTCTCCGCGTGAAGGGGGTGAGGAATGACAGGTGTGGGCAAGCTGCTGAGTTCAGGCCTGTTTGTCCCTCCCTGGCTTCTCTGCTATTTAAACGAGCTAATTAAACAAAAGTGAGAGAGCTTTCATTTCCTTGGTTAAGCGGGTTTAGATCTCTGGATAAAAGCAGCGGCATTTACATATGTAGCGACCCTCTCTTTCGACCAGTGAACTCCAATAATAAATTAATTAGAGCCGTTCGGTCCCACCCCGCCTCCCCGAGTCTGGCCTTTCTGCTGGTGCAGGCATTTGTCTGCACCAGGCCAGGGCGAGGTGCATTGTTCATGCCCGTGCACTCGAGTAGCCGGGCGCGCCCTGTCGGCTCCGCGCATCTGAAGGCGTTTGAGCTCTTTCTCCGTCTGCAAGGCTAGCCTAGTTAAGTATGTGCCCGACTGACCGAGGAGAATGCCATTTGCTTCTCAGCTCCCTGCTTCTCAGCCACACTGGGGGAAACCCTTTCTTCTGAGCCTGAGCTACTCCGAGGTCACAGTCCCACAATCACCATGGCAACTCCCTTCAGGGTATGACCGAGGGGGCTGAGGAAAAGAGTCAGAAACTTACCAGGGGGCCCCAGGAGAAAGCCACTTTCACAGAGAGGAATTTCAAAGTCTCAATTATAGGTTGGTATCGGGGCATTGCATTGTATGGGATGTGTTATTTCTGGAAAGTTGCTCCATGTCATTTTTTTGGGTAAAATTTTGTAATTCTATTTTAAGCACACAAATAGAGCTCCCTATATTAGGACTTGTGAATTTTTTTGCAAAGTGAACTAAAACCATTATTATTCTTTGAGAGCAAGCATAGATATTCAGATGTCAAAGTTGTTTTAAAGTTCAGCACAGTAGTGTTTTTGGGTTTGGAAGGTGGGGGATGGTAAGAGTGTGGGTGGGAGCTGGGGAGAAATCTACTTTGAGTAGTGCTTTGGATGATATTTGGATGCGGTTGTAAGGCTAAGTAAGGTCTCAAGGTTTTACCAAAAGAAGAGCCTGGACCAGGCATTCTATTGCAAGTGATATTATAAAGGAACTGCTCTCAGGAGAAACCTGTAGAATGGGAGAAGTAGGACACAGAAGGGAAAGAAGCCAGGCAAAGGTCAGATTTCAGGTTCCAGACTCAGCCTGATCGCATGGGGAGCTTTGGCGTATAAATCAGACCTCAGAGTTTACCACCTTGAATCAAAGGAGCCAGGCCTTATACTCTCAAATTAGTCAGTTATTGGCTATAGGTTGCCCAAGGTAAGGTATAAAATTCCCAGACTGAAGCAGCTTCAGTGCCCAAGATCAATCTTCTGCAAGTCATCAGTGCAAGCAGAGGACACAGCAGCAGCAAAGGACACATTAGCAGCAAAGGACACATTAGCAGCAAGAGTATGGAATGAATGGCTGTTGGTTGGAGGAGCAGCTCTAGCAGTAGACAGGCTCCACCTGTACCGTGAAACATTTATATCTACATCTGGGAGGCAGATGGCGAGCTCTTGCCAAGTAAATCTGTGGATTATCCTAAACTGAGAGGAAAGCTAATGGAACAAATGGCAAAAGAGTTGAAAAGGAGATTCTGATGAATGGATATCTGTAAGATTAAAATTAAAGAGATAAATGTAAATGTAACAGGAAGTTAATTTCATTATGGTTATCACCACAATGCATATTTTATGGCCACTAAAAATATTGTTGAAGAATAATAATGACATGGAGAAATGGTCATGTTTCTTTGGTTATAAAAGGCCATTACAATGTGCATGGAAAATATTTTGAAAGACATATTCTAAAGTGGTGGGATTCTGGAGATGGGATTACAATTGATTTTTATTCTACTCTGATTTTGTTCATCTCTATTTCTATTTTGTAAAAAATTAGAATTTGTGAAATAATAGAGTATGACATATTTTTGGTTGTTTTTTGTTTTAGCCGTATGGGAAAAACATAATTTAAAAACAGAAGACATTGGCTGACTGGTTAGTTAAGCACAGCCTTATAACACCAAAGTCATGGGTTTGGACCCCCACACAGGCCAGCCGCCAAAAAAGAAAATCAAAAACGAAAAACAAAACAGACAGAAGACATAATAATTCTAAATCTGAATGTATCTATCATCAGAGCTTCAAAATATATAAAACAAAAGCTTATAGAACTGATAATTGGCAATGATCAATCATTGATAGAAAAAACAGACAGAAGATGAGTAAGGCTATGGAAAACTTGAATACCACTATCCACTAAATCAACCTAATTGACATCATCTATCATCAGAGCTTCAAAATATATAAAACAAAAGCTTATAGAACTGATAATTGGCAATGATCAATCATTGATAGAAAAAACAGACAAAAGATGAGTAAGGCTATGGAAAACTTGAATACCACTATCCACTAAATCAACCTAATTGACATTTGTAAAGCAATGGTATAAATGTGGAGCAATGGCAGAATAGATCATCTTTTCAAGTACACAGGCATCTTCACCAAGATAGACCATATATTGAGCAATATAACAAGAATTAACAACTTTTTTTTTTTTTTTTTTGTCTTTTTCTGTGTCCGGCAACGGATCACAACCCTCAGTGTCGCCCCCGTACCGGACCGGGACCGGCAACGGGATTGCAGCCCTCGGTGTTGCTCCCGCGCCTCACTCAGCCAGTGAGCGGGAACCGGTCTGCATGTGGGATCCGAACCCTCGGTGGGAGCGCCGCCGCGCTTCCCAAGCGGCGCACTATAGCAGTGTGCAACCGGGCCGGCCCAAGAATTAACAACTTTGAAGGGAATGAAATACTATACAGTATATTCTCTGGCCATGGTGGAATTAAAATAGATATCAATAATAAAATATCTAAAAAGCATTCCCAATATTTGATAATTAAACAATTAAATAATCCTTGAATCAAAAAAAAAAATCACAATTTTTTTTTTTTTTTTTTTTTTGCAGGGGGCAGCTTTCTAGTACAGGAATCCAAACACTTGCCCTCTGTGTTATAACATCCTGCTCTAACCAAGTGAGCTAACTGGCCAGTCAAAAAAAAAAATCACAAATATTTTGAAGCAAATGATAATCAAAGCAACATATCAGAATATCTGAGATGCATCTAAAATAAAGCTAAGAGAAAATTTAGAGCTTTAAATGCTTATATTAGGAAGAAAGGTTTAAAATCAATGACTTAAGTATCCACTTCAAGAAGCTGGAAAAAGAAAAGCAAAATAAACAAAATAAGTAGAAGGAATGAATTTATAAAGATGAATGTAGAAATAAATGTAATAGAAAACAAATTAATAGAAACAAAAACTATTAAAAAAAATAATCAATAAAGGCTGGCCAGAGCATGGTGTAACACTAAGGTCAAGTGTTTGGTTCCCCATACTGGCCAGCCACCAAAAAAAAAAAAAAAAAAAAAAAAAAAGGGAAAAACTTTTAGCTACAATGATGGGGAAAAAAAAAAAAAGGGGGGCCAGAGCAGGGTGTAACACAAAGGTCAAGTGTTTGGTTCCCCCAACCGGGCCGCCCCCAAAAAAAAAAAAAAAAAAATCAATAAAGTGATAAACTTCTAGCTACAATGATGAGGAAAAAAAAAAAAATAGGGAAGACACAAGTTACCAATACCAAGAATGAAAAAGGGGTATCACTATACAGCCTATAGATGTTGAAAAAGATAATAAGGAAATAATATAAACAACTCTATTCCAATAAATTTAACAACCTAGGAGAGATGTACAAATTTCTTCAAAGACAAGTTACCAAAACAGACTCAAGAAGAAGTAGAAAATCCAAATAATCCTATTTCTATTAAAGAAGTTAAATTTATAACTTATAAAAGAAAATTCAAGGTCTGCATGGTTTCATTGATGAATTATATCAAACAGTAAGTAAAAATAATACCAATCTGTTAACAATTTTTTCAAAAAATAAAGATGAAGACATCACAACTCACTTTATGAAGATAGCATTACCTGATACCAAAAGCAAAGACATTGCAAGAAAAGGAAAACTATAGAACAATATCTGCAATGAACATAGATGCAAAAATTCTTAACAAAACCTTAAAAAATTAAATCCAGAAACATTTCAAAAGGATAATACATCATGACCTAGTGGAGTTTATTTCAGGAATTTATGGATGGTTTAATATTTGAAAATCAATTAATATGACTTGCCTTATTAACATAGTAAAGGAGAAAAACCTAGAGAGTCATCGCAATAAAAGCAAAAAACATACTTGACAAAATTTGCTTGTTGATGATAGGAATCTTCCTTAACCTGACAAAAGGCACCTAAGAAAATCCTACAGCTAACATCATATTTAATGGCGAAATATTGAATGCTTTCTTTATAGGATTGGGAAAAAGGTAAAGATGAATGCTCTTACTACAGCAATTCAGCATTGGACTGGTTGTCCTAGCAGGTGCAAGAAAGCAAGACAAACAAACAGATCCACAAGCATACAGATAGAACAGAAGTAAAACCATCTTTGTTCACAGATGACATGATTTTCTATGTAGGAAGTCCTAAGCAAAGCTACTAGAACTAAGTGTTTTTAGCAAAGTTTCAGGATACAAAATCTATCATGTACAAAAATAGATTGTACTTACATATACTAGCAACAAACGACTGGAAATTGAAATCTTTAAAAAACATCATCTATAATAGCATAAAAATATTAAATACATAGGGATAAATTTGACAAAAGATGTATAAGACACTGAACATTTTTAAAAAAATTGTTGACAGAGATCAAAGAACACAAATAAATGGAAAGATATCTGATATTTGCTGTGGACTAAATTGTGTGCCACCCAAATTCATATGTCAAAGCCCCAACCCCCAATGTGGACTATGTTTGTAGATGGTGCCTCTAAGGAAGAAAGTAAGGTTAAATGAGGTCATAAGGGTGGGGCCCTGATTCCACAGGATTAGTGTCCATATAAGAGATACCAGAGCTTGCTCTCTCTCCAGTGCACAAACAAGGGATCATGTGAGCACGCAGCAAGATGATGGCTTCCTACAAGCCAAGAGAAAAGGCCTCAGGATGAAACCTACCTTGCTGGGACCTTGATCTTGAATTTCCTAACCTCCAGAACTGTGAAGGAAATAAAATTCTATTGTTTAAGCCACCAGTCTGTGGTATTTTGTTACAGCAGCCTGAGCAGACTAATACAATGTTCATGGATCAGAAGACTAAATATTAAGACGTCAGTTCTCCCCAGATTGATCTATAGATGTGATATGATCCCAATTTAAATCCCAGCAGACATTTTTATAGAAATTGGCAAGCTGCTTCTAAAATTTATATGAAAATTCAAAGGACCTAGAATAGCCAAAACAATTTTGAAAAAGAATAAAATTGGAAGACTTATCTACCTGATTTCAAGACCTCATTGTATAGCTGCAGTAATCAAGACAGCATGGCACTAGTGGTGTAAAGATAGCTATATAGATCAATGGAACATAACGGAAAGCGCAGAACTAGATCAGTACATAATGAACCGATTGATTTTTGACAAAGCTGCCCAAGGCACATTAAGATTAAGAACTTTTATTCACCAAAAGCCACTATCAAGAGAGTGAAAATCAGAGTTCAGCCTGGAGACAGAAACCATGTCATTAATAAAAACAGGGAAATTTAATATAAAGAAATATAAAGAAAAGGAAAGATGTGATCACTGTTTAAAAAGGTAAAAGAGAATGCTAAGATATAATAAATTAGTAACTGCAGGAAGTAGCTACTACCCCAGACCTGAGGGAGAGTGAACAAGGAAGGATCTTAAAAACCCAGGAGGGGAGCCCCAGATTCGGATCTCTGAGGAGTAGCCATGTCTGCTACTGCAGTAAAAAGGAAACAGCAGAGGTTACCTGCTGCTGAGCAGGAGCAAGAGCATCCTGCCGTTGTGGTAAACACAGCCGGGGTCCCTGCACTCTGCTCCATTTGTAAAAATAGAACAATAGAAGAAAAAGCATGCTTTCTCCTCTTCCAGTCTTGCAATGAATCTCCAATGTCCTCCATTGACAGAAAATATCTTCAAGCCAGCTGGCCAAGGACAAATGCCATGTTCAAAGTCCAGTTCCAGAATCATAAAGCAGAGCAAAGCGAAGTAGTAAATTTTCAACTGGAACAAACAATGAAAAGACAAACCACAGAAAAAGGAAGAAAATATTTGCCATATGTATATCTGTCAGAGGACGCATATACAGAACATGTAAGGAACAAATCAAAGAAAAAAGACGGACAACCCAATAGAAAAATGGTCAAAAGACTTGTACAGGCACATTACAAAAGACAATTTCTGAATAGCAAATAAATATGTTAAAATGTCATCTTGGAAATGCAAAATAAAACCGCAATGTGATGCCACTATACACCCACCAGAATTGCTAAAAATGAAGAGATTGAAAATACCAAGTGCTGGTGAAGACGTGAAGTAACCAGATCTTCATACATTGCTGGGGGAGTACAGCTGCTGGCACAGCTACTTTGGACAACCGTTTGGCAGTATCTAATATGCTAAATATATGTATGCCCTATGACCTGAAAATTTTACTCCTAGATGCATACCTAATGAAAATGAATATATTTGTTCAATAAAACACATGTACAAGAATGTGCATAGCAGACTCTTCATAACAGCCCCAAACTGGGAAATCCACCCACTATCCCTCAGTGTTTGAATGGATTATTAAATTGTGAAATAGACACTATAATGTTCCATGTCAAAATGAAAATGAATAAACTCTAAGTATATATAAACATATGGATGTCTCATAAACATAATGTGGGATGAAAGAAGCCAGAGAGAAAAAGGTTCATACTCTGTTGACTCCACCTATATATCAAAACAGGAAAAACTAGCCTATAGTGTTAGAAATCTGCATAATGCTTAGTCTTGGAGGGTGGGGGAGTGACTGGAAGGGGGTATGAAAGGGCATCTGGAGTGCTGGCAATGTCCTGTTTCTTGATATGGGTGCTGGTCCTTACGTATGTTCAATTTCTGACAATGTATTAAGCTGTTTAATTAAGATTGTGTATTTTTCTGTATGTGTGTTATACTTTATTTTTTTACTCTTACCCTGAGAGCTCAACACTACACTTGTCTGGCCATTGAAAGGTGCAGAGTATAGAATCTTCTCATCTGGATTTTACACATTTGTTAACATCATTTAGATTGCATTCAGGGTGATTTGTTTCTTTTTGTAACCTCAACACTACTGGCTCACACTAAGATGACATGTCTTGCTTAGTACTTTTTACATCCTTTTAAAGACAATTTTTTACCTACTGTCCTATGTTTCCTTTTAAAAGCTCAATTCTTTGATCTTTCATAAGTAGATCTGTATTTTGTGTATATGTATTAGGAGGGATCAAGGTTTACTTTTTTCTATATGGATGTACAATTAACCCGGCACCATTTTTTGATAAGATCTTTCTCTCCCCACAGCACGGCACTATCATCTTTGTTGTAAATCAGGTGATCCGTTATATATTTGCAGATCTGTTTCTGAAATCTCTATTATTTCCATTGGTCTTAATTACTTCAGTTACATAACAGGTCTTGGTATCTGATAGTGTAATTCCTCCAGATTTGTTCAGATTGGCATGGCCATTCTTGGCCTTTCACATTTCCACATAAAGTTTAGGATCAGCTTGCTAATTTTCAAACATAAACAAAAACTCTGCTGAAATTTTAATCAGGATCTCATCAGACATAGATCTATTTGGGGAAAAAAAAGGACTTCTTTAGGGGCCAGCCCATGGCTCACTCGGGAGAGTGCGGTGCTGATAACACCAAGGCCACGGGTTCGGATCCTATATAGGGATGGCTGGTTGGCTCACTAGCTGAGCGTGGTGTTGACAACACCAAGCCAAGGGTTGAGATCCCCTTACCGGTCATCTTTAAAAAAAAAAAAAAAAAAAGGACTTC
The DNA here is from genome assembly GCF_000696425.1 of Galeopterus variegatus. Taxonomy (NCBI): domain Eukaryota; kingdom Metazoa; phylum Chordata; class Mammalia; order Dermoptera; family Cynocephalidae; genus Galeopterus; species Galeopterus variegatus. The sequence continues at coordinate 359,065 of NW_007726244.1, forward strand.
TTTAGAGTATTGAGCCTTCCAATCCATGAACAGGGTATAATCATCTACTTATTTAGGTTGTCTTTATGTTTTCAGTATAAAAGTTTTGCACATATTTTGTTAGATTTATTTATTGGTTTTTGATTTTTATGCTACTATAAATGGTATCATTAAAAAGTTCTACTGTCTATTTGTTTGTGGCCAGTATATAGAAATGCATTTGATTTTTGTATATTGACTCTGTATCCAGTGACCTTGATAAATTACTTATTAATTATAATAATTTTTCTTTTTATCCTTTTGTATTTTCCATGTACTTACTATGTTCTCTGTGAATAATGACATTGTGTTGCATGTATTTTGAAGCTCTGCTGTTAGATGTCTAATCGTTTATGATTATATGTTCTCTTGATAAATTGACTGCTTCATTATTATGAAGTGACTATTTTCTCATGCCTGGTTATATTCCTTATCTGAAATCTACTATGTCTGATATTATATAGCAGCTCCTGCTTTCTTTTGCTTAGTGTTAGTATGGTACATCTTTTTCCATCTTTTTACTTCTAACCTATTTTTTCTCCATATTTAAAGTGGGTTCCTTGCAAGACGATATTGTTGTGTCTTGCTTTTTTACCTGATCTGATAATATCTGCCTTTTAATTGGGGATGTATATTGATGTGGTTGATTTTCAATGTTCCATTTTACTATTTGTTTTCTATTTCTGCCATCTATTCTTTGTTCCCCTTTTCCTCTTTTACTACTCTATTTTGTATCAAATGAGTCTACTTTTTATGATTTCATTTTATCACCTTTATTGGCTTATTAACTAAACTTCTTTGATTTGTTCTTTTAGGGGTTGCTTTAAGATTTGCAATGTACATCTTTGACTTATCACAGTCTATCTTCTAGAAATACTACATCACTTCATTTACAGCGTAAGAGCCTTGCAACACTATCCTTCCATTTCTCCCCCTCCTGGGCTTTGTGCTATTATTTTCATACATTTTACATCTATGTATATTAGAAACTCCACAATGCATGGTTATTATTTTTGCTTTAAACATGAATTACCTTTTAAGGTGACTTAAGTAATAAGAAAATGTCTTTTATATTTCCTCACATATTTACTATTTCCAGTGCTCTTCATTCCTTTATGAAAATTCAAAAAAATTTTTTTTTTTCCTTTTTGTCTTTTTTCGTGTCCGGCAACGGATCGCAACCCTCAGTGTCGCGCCCGTACCGGACCGGGACCGGCAACGGGATCGCAACCCTCGGTGTTGCGCCCTCACCTCGCTCAGCCAGTGAGCGGGAACCGGTCTGTATGTGGGATCCGAACCCTCGGCGGGAGCGCCGCCGCGCCCCCAAGCAGTGCACTGTAGCAGTGCACCACTGGGCAGGCCCAAAATTCAAAAATTTTTTGATATAATTTCCCTCCTGCCTAAAGGACCTCCTTTGACATTTCATTGTACTGGTGGTTTTCTAGTGATTAATTTTCTAAGCTTTTGTGTGTCTGAAAAAGTCTTTATATAGTTTTTATTTTTGAAAGGTATTTTGTGTATAGAATTCTAGTTCTTTTCCCCTAGCTTTTGCACCTAGTGCCTTAAAGATGTCACTCCACTATCTTCTTATTTGCATTGTTTATGCTACAGAGTCTGCTGTCATTAATGTGTTTTTCTCCCCCTCTAGCTGCTTTTAAGATTTTCTCTTTATTACTGGTTTTAAGTAATGGGATTAAGATGTGACTTAATGTAGTTTTCTTCACGTTTCTTGTTCTTGAGGTTCATAGATACTCTGGTATGTGTGGGTTCATAATTTTTATCAAATTTGGAAACATTTTGGCCATTACATCTTCACATTTTTTGTCCTTCCTGTCTATCTTCTCTTTCTGAGGTTCCAATAATACATATGTTTGATGCTGTGTCATAGCTCACTGATACTCAGATCAATTTTTGAGGTCTTTTTTTCCTGTTTCACTTTGGATTTTTTTTTTTTTTTCCAAATTTTATTTTATTTTGTCAATATACAATGTGGTTGATTATTGTGGCCAATTACTGAAACCTCCCTCCCACCTCCCTATCCCCCCACCAACAACCTCATATCTGTTCGCTTGTCATATCAACTTCAAGGAATTGTAATTGTGTCTTCTTCCCTCCCCTCCTGGTTTTTTTGTATATTTATTTATTTATTTATAGCTCCTACCAATAAGTGAGAACATGTGATTTTTCTCTTTCTGTGCCTGACTCGTTTCACTTAATATAATT
>NW_007726244.1:362868-363796 GCF_000696425.1 Galeopterus variegatus
TCCCCATTCAGGATGATATTGGCAGTGGGTTTATAATATATGGCTTTAATTATGTTGAGATGCTTTCTGTCTATACCTAACTTATAGAGGGTCTTTGACATGAATGAATGTTGAATTTTATCAAATGCTTATTCAGCATCTATAGAGATGATCATATGGTCCTTGTGTTTGATTTTATTAATATGGTGTATCACATTTATTGATTTGCATATGTTGAACCAACCTTGCAACCCTGGGATGGATCCCACTTGATCGTGGTGTATAATTTTACGTATGTGTTGCTGTATTCTGTTAGCTAGTATTTGATTGAGTATTTTTGCATCTATATTCATCAAGGATTTTGGCCTGTAGTTTTCTGTTTCAGTTGTATCTTTCCCTGGTTTTGGTATCAGGGTGATGTTTGCTTCATAGAATGAATTTGGGAGATTTGCCTCTGTTTCAGTCTTTTGGAATAATTTGTAGAGAACTGGTATCAATTCCTCTTTGAATGTTTGGTAAAATTCTGCTGTGAATCCATCTGGTCCTGGGCTTTTCTTTGTTGGGAACCTTCTGATAACAGCTCCAATCTTTTTTATTGTTATTGATCTGTTCAGATTTTCTTCATCTTCTTGGCTCAGTTTTGGTAGCTTTTGTGTGTCCAGAAATTTATCCATTTCCTCCAGATTTTCAATCTTGTTGGCATATAGCTGTTTATAGTAGTCTCCTTGGCATATAGTTGTTTATAGTAGTCTCGAGTGATTCCTTGTATTTCAGATGTATCAGTTGTAATATCATCTTTTTCATTTCTAATTTTTGTTATTTGGAGCTTCTCTCTCCTTTTTTTAGTTATCTGTGCTAATGCTTTGTCAATTTTATTTATCTTTTCAGAAAACCAACTTTCTGATTTGTTGATCTTTTGTATTGTTTTTTGGGTTTCAATTTCATTAAG
>NW_007726244.1:364507-369550 GCF_000696425.1 Galeopterus variegatus
TATTGTCTGGCTAGGATGTTGCTGGGGTTGCCAATTTGGTTTGGCTACCTCAGTGTCTGCTTGGTTGGCCACTAGTGCCTTGTGTGTGTGGTTGCCTCGGGTCTTGGGCCCCTCCGGCGAGCCACCTCTCTGGTCAGCATGCACTTGGCCAGGCTGGGGATGGAGTCAGGTGGCATTGGTGAGGCTCACCTGCTGGGTTATGTGCCAGCACCGCAGGGCATGTGGTCTCTGTGGAGCTTCTGCCTCCCCTGCTGGACGTCTCTCTCTGGATTGTTTTTATTTCTATATCTTCAAGTTCACTAATCTTTTCTCCTGCAGTGTCTAATCTGTTGGTAATCCCATCCAAAATATTTTTTATTTCAGATGAATTTTTTATTTTTAGAAGTATGACTTTTTTTTTTTAAAAGATGACCAGTAAGGGGATCTTAACCCTTGACTTGGTGTTGTCAGCACCACGCTCACCCAGTGAGCTAACCGGCCATCCCTATATGGGATCTGAACCTGTGGCCTTGGTGTTATCAGCACCACACTCTCCCGAGTGAGCCACAGGCCGGCCCCAGAAGTATGACTTTTTAAGAAATATTTTCCTTGCCTGTCTTTATCATGATCATGTTGTCCTCTGCCATCTTGAACATATGGAGTAATAACTATTTTAACAACCTGCCTGCTAATTCTATTATCTGCATAATTTCTGGATCTCTTCCTACTGCTTGATTTTTCTCTTGTTATGGGTCATATGTTTTTGCTTGTTCATATGCTCAGTAATTTTTGAATTCTTCCCTCTACTCTGCCCAAATGTGATTCTTCAACACTTCAACTTCTTGGTCCTAATCCTGTCCTTTAGAGTTTATGTAAACTCTATGTTATTTGTGCCTGTAGCACATTCCCTCATGTCACTTCTCAACCTTTTAGATGTTACATTTACTTGTGTGATCATTTGATAAGTGTCATCTTTCCTTACCAGGCTGCCTCCATGGCACAGGATCTTGGTCATCATTATATCTCAGTGTAGAACAGAGGCCTAGTGCATTGGAGGTCCTTGAAAAATATTTGTTGAATGAGTAAATGAATAAATGCTTGGCTTTGATGACTGGTACCTGTTAAGACTGCCACTCTGCCATCTGCCCTAAATTTGAATTTTGTGGTTTCAGAATTTATTTCTTTGTCTTAAGACATAACAAGCAATCACAATTATAAGGACTTTTTGGATGCTGATTCAAATAAAAAGACTTTAAAAAGTTTGTGAGACAGTCAGGAAAAGTACAACACAGCCTGGATATTTGATAATATTAAAGAATTATTGTTAAAATTGTTTTGGATTAAATGTGGGATACTGACAATGTTTTTAAAAAGACTTTATCTTTTAGATTTATTCATAGTGAACTCTTTATGGATGAAATGATGAAGTCTTTGGGATTTGCTTTCAAATCATTGGTGGGGAAGGCAGAAGTGAGTGGGGGTTAGATAAAATGAGATTGGCCATGAGTTGATAATTATCAAATCTGGGAGAAGGATACACATGGTTTATTATATTCTGAAATGTTTCCTTCTAAAAACTGTGGGTTTTTAAATTTTTGTTTTTGTTTCTGTTTTTAATTTCAGCTCTTTGTCTGAACAAAAGGTAAATGGGCAGAGGTGTTATGGGTGTTAGGATGGGGAGGAAATCAGAGGGTTCAAACACCTAGGACCCTCCAAGAAGTCACCCGGAGGCTGTCAAACCAGAGCTGTCTCTGACAAAATGAGGTGCCCCCCTCCCTTTTGTTTGTTTCCTTATGCATTTACCAACCAGTCCCTTTCATTTTCATAAACAGAACAGTCATAATTAAGAGGTGAGTCTTACAGGCTCTCTCAAGCAGAATGCAAAAAAGCGCCCTTTAAGCAACAATCCTCCCAGCCAGGGGCTTGCCCACCCTGGGGCTCCTGGGAGACTTGCTGATTCTGCTTTCACAGAGGGTGTCAACTCTTTGAGACAGGGTGTCAGAGCAGGGGCTCAGGAGGTGCCACTGGGGATTCCTGCCTCTTACCCACCTAGTTATTCCCTGGTAGTAGCTCTGTGTCTTTAGGATTCAGGGTGTTCTGTCCTTTCTTACTGGCGTTTCCCCTTTTTGCAGTGGTTGCTGGTGGAGGGGACTTTAGAATGACTGTTATGGAGGGCTCAGCCTTGGCTCCTCCCTCTGTCCTCAGCACAGAATGCAGGCCTGAGGGGAATGGTTTCTCATCCTCAAACTCTTCCTCCTTCTTCATTTCCCTGGTCCTCCCATATCAGCACTCTGCATGCTGCTGGCCTCGAACACTGAAGGTAGGTACTCCTGTGAGACCTGTCCAGGACCGCCCATAAAGGGCATTGTATTAGTCCGTTTTTTGTTGCTATAACAGAAGTACCTGAGACTGGGCAATTTATAAAGGAAAGAGGTTTATTTGGCTTACGATTCTGGGACAGCTGCATCTGGCACGGGCCTCAGGCTGCTTCTACTCATGGCAGAAAGTGGCAGGTGGCTGGTGGGTACAAGCAGATCACATGGTGAGAAGAAGCAAGAGAGAGAGAGAGAGAGAGGAGGTGCCAGGGTCCTATAAATAACCAGCTCTCATGGGAACTAATAGAACAAGATCTCACTCAGGACCCCTCTCCCCAGAGAGAGCATTAATCCATTCATGAGGGATCCCCCCCATGACTCAGTCAGTTTCCAACACTGCCACACTGGGGATCAGATTTCCACGTGAATTTTGGTGGGGACAACACATCCAAACTCTATCAGGCATGCAGTGTTTTAGGTGAATCATGTCATCCAGTGGAAAATTTTATCCTAATTTCCTCTGGGTCTTCCTGTGTAAACAGCAGTCTGTATTTAGCAGTGTATACCATGATTGCTTCTGCCCCACCCAACGTCCTCCCTCCTTGGAGATGAAAGCTAAAGGAATGTGAGCATTTTGAGGGAGCAAAGTTACATCAATTGCTTGGAGTGGCGGAGTTTCGAACACCAATAGACTTTGCAATGAAATGAAAAAATTCCAGAAAAATGACTTCCATGTAAAACTTTCTATTAAAGAACTCTTGAAAAATACCAAAAATGGGGGGCGGGGGGGGGGAGAATCTGGCCATGGTCCCATCACCAAAACAGAAGCATAAATACATTTTCATCTATTTTATCCTGCTAGTTTTTTAAAAAATGCAGTCTCCAACATCTTGTGCCAATGGTTGAAGGTCTAGGGTAGGGTACACAAATTTTAATGTAACTTATTTCCATCATTGTTATAAAACACCTTCATGTCATCATGTACTCTCCATAAAAGGCATGTTGCCAGATGGTTCCTCAAGAAGATCCTCCTGAGTTTTCTCACCCTTCCCCTGTCATTGAGCTGATGGGATGTTTCTATTTTTACTATTATAAATAACTCCATAGCAAACATCTTTTTCTGTATTTGGAGTGGTTTCCTCAGGATACAACCCCAGAAGTGGGACTTCTGAGTCAAAGATGATGGATATTTTAATGGCTCTTGATTCATTTGGCCAATTTGCTTTTCACGGATTTTGCCTGAATTTATACTCCCACAGGGGTTCTGATTTGAGTCTTTAAATTTTGAATGTCATTGTCACATATACCACAGCTTCTATAGTAAATATTTTCCCACTCAGATATAAACTTTAAAGGTTTTGACATCTGGGACAATATATCCTTCTATTTAAAGCCTCCCAGTTCTTTCTGGAAAATGCTGTAAAGTAGTCTTGTGCTCCAGTAGATGCTTGTAGTCTGTTCATGTTCTCCCATTCTCATCTTAGGTCACTGGTGGCCATTCCTGCTCCTGCCCTTTCCTTCTGGGAGCAGTTCCCTACTCTGAACGTCCTGCAGTAATTCCGAAACCAGCTTCCCAAATTGGGTCCTGCCTGGTTCCCACTTCAGTCTATGGCCACGCTGGTGACTTTCTGGTTTGGGTTCCTTCTAATGCTTCTCAAAATCCTGGTGGAGCTGGAGCGATTAGCACTATGGGGTTAGGAGTTCAGTCTAGTTCTCTGGTAAACTAATTCGATGTTCCTTCCCCCCCTAGGATATGAAATGAAATTTTTTGCAGGTTTTGCCAATTTAAACTTCATCTGGAAAAAGAAAAACATTCCCTCACTCCATTTCTTTTGATATTAAACAAGAAAGAAAAAGAGAGATTAAAATATTTACAAGTATCCAATCGCCCCCTCTCTTTTGGAAGGCATGTAATAGAGGAAAACAGACAGACATCTGCGAGCATCTAGAGAGTGGAAAAAGAAACAAGCAGGTTTCAGATGGAGGCTGTCAGATGGTTGGCAGCACCGACCCAGGGGATGGAGTTTCTGTCCTGATCATGTTGCTCCATTCTGCCCACTGGAGTGGGAGAATGGCTGTGGATGCAGAAAGAGGGGAATGCTGTGGGGCTGGGGAATGATCCCCAAGTTAAATTCAACGTACTTTGAGAGTGAGCTCAAGTCTTGCAGCAAAAAATCCCCCCGCAGCAGAAATTTGGGGATCTGGAAAACACCAGAAAAATGAAGCTGCAAAGATGTTAGACTGTGCATAGACTTAGAGAAGAGGCCCCAAGAACATAGTGGTAGCTCCTTGAGTTGGGAAAGGAGCACAGTGGTTCAGAGCAGGAGGCTGGGAAATAAATGATGGCAATGATGGTGACAATGATGATAATGATGATGACGTAGCTAACATTTCACGAGAGCTTGTTGTGTCCCAGGTACTGCCCAAAACGCTTTACACGGATTCACTTTTACTGCTCACTGCACACTTACGTGGGAATGACTAGTGTATTAGTTCATTTTGTGTTGCTTATGACAAAATACCTGGAACTGGGTGGTTTATAAAGTAAAACAACATTCATCTCTTACAGTTTCTGAGGCTGAGAAGTCCGAAGTCCATCTGGTGGTGGTGACAGTGACCCAGGGGTCTTACATTGCAAGATGGTGGAAGCAGAGAGAGCAGAGAGAAGAAGAGAAAGACAGACTCTCCTCTTCTTTTAAAGCCCTCAGAACCATGCCCTTGACCACCATTTTTAATCCATTCACTGCTG
>NW_007726244.1:369999-406864 GCF_000696425.1 Galeopterus variegatus
AAAGTCTCTGCCCTCTTGGAGCTTATGATCTAGCTGGAGGAGACAAAAACAAAACAAAACAAAAAAACAACCAACTATTAGATTTATAATATGTCGTATGGTGATAAATGCTGTAAAGAAAAATACATCACAATAAGGGAAAAGGGGTGACGTTCCATCCTCTGGAGAGTGGTCTCTCTGCTAAGGGAAGAGACTGTCTGCTAAGATGGGCGGAGACTGAATGAAGGGAGGGAAGGAGCCCATGGTTGCCTGGGATCAGAGCATTCCAGGGAGAAAGAACAGTAAGGGCAAGGGCCCTGTGGCAGAATCATGCTCGCTCCAGCAGCAGCAAAGGAGGCCGGTGTGGCCCGAGTGAGAGAGCATGGGGGCAGGCGATCAAGTTGGAGGAGAAGCCGGGGCAAGATCACACATAGCCCTGTAGACCACAGAAGGACTTTGCATTCTGTTCTCAGTGAGACGGGAACTTTAGAGAGTTTAAGCAAAGAAGAGACACGATTTGACTTTTATTATAAGACTATCTGCTGCTATGTGGAAATAGCAGGGAAACAGGGTAAAATTTGGGAGAACAGCCAGCAGATGACTGTGGCTTGGACTCGGGGTAGCAGTGGAGATTTCAAGAAGTGGTCAGATCTGGATTCATCCTGCAGGTAAAACTGCCTGGATTTGCTGATGAACTGATGGTGTGAAAGAAACAGAGGCAATAAGGATGAACGTGTTGTTAAACCCGAGCAACTGGAAGTCTGAAGTTGCCATTATTAAGAGGGGAAAGACAGGGTGGAGAGGGGACTAAAGAGCTCCATTGAGACACGTTGAGTCAGATGCCTACGCCGCATGCAAGTGGAGGTGGAGAAGAGGCTGCTGGATGTGCAAGTCTGGAATTGAGGAAGAGAAGGAGCTGGAGGCATAAATGTGGGCAGCACTGGAGTGCACTAGTTCAAGCAGGGACTAGAGAGGAAGTGGAACTGGAGAAGAGGCCTGGACCCTGAGCCCAAGACATCCCAACATTTAGAGGTTGAGAAGATGAGCATCCAGCCATAGGTGGCTGAAAAGGACTGGCCAGAGACGTAAGAGGAGAACAAGTGGAAGGAAGACAGTGTTCCAAGGGGGAGGGACTGGCGAGGGCCATCAACTAAGTGGCCGTTGCCAGTGGGTGCAGTGATGGGGGAAGAGAGAATGGGTCATCGGATGAGCTGTGTAGAGGTCATGACTGTCACAAGGGCAAGTGGAGAGGGCACAAACACCTGACTGAGAGGGTTCGAGAGCTATGGGAAGGAGAGGAAGTGGAGTTACGGAGCATGTTTGGGAGATTTGTCCACGTAGGGAAAGAAAGGAAATCTGGGGAAGGGAGTAGCTGGAGGGGGATGTGGAATCAAGGGAGTTTTTTTGTTTGGTTGGTTTTTTATACAGGAGATGTTTCAGCATGTTTGCAGTTAATAGATATAATCAAGCAAAGAGGGAAAAATTAATAATGCAGGACTGACTCTCCCTAAACATAACTTTTCTCCCTTTTCTTTATAATACAGCTTGGAGCATTGATCAATGTGTTTAGTAATTGTTTGTGGCTGATGTTTCTGTGACTGTCTCTGGCATTTATTTCCCCTTTAGGCAAAGTTGTTTCCCTCAAATATGCCCAGGGAACTAGATCAGATCTATTTAATGATGAAAATGCTTTGAAAAAACACAAATCCCTTGACTTGTGTCCATGGGACCTCGTCAGTTATTCTCTTACCACTTAGTTGTAGAAGTGTCAGCTGAATCAATAAAACTAAGTTAGCATTATTGAAAGCCTGGTATGTGCTTTACACGAATTATCAACATAAAACCGCGCTGTGATGTAGGCACTATAAGTGTCAGCTGAATCAATAAAACTAAGTTAGCATTATTGAAAGCCTGGTATGTGCTTTACATGAATTATCAACATAAAACCGCGCTGTGATGTAGGCACTATTGACTGTCTCAGTTCAATGAGGAACGAACAGGAGCTTCAGAGGTGAGACCCAGGCCCAGGGCCGGGTGCCGAACCAGACCCCCAAGATGGGCTGGTCCAGGCCCTCGGCCACCACCGGCCACGTCGGCGCGGAACGACTGTGTCCTGCTTCTGCCAGGCTGAGCGGCCAAGCGAGTCGGGCCACACAGCCACCGCGCTGCCAGCGTCCGGGCGTGTGACAGCAGCCGGGCGCAGGCGGCAGGGGGCGCTGTCCTGTCACGAGAGGCGGCCCAGACGGGGTCCCGCCCCGAACTGCGCAGGTGACTCTCCTCGCCGCGGCTCGTTCCCCAGCGGAGCTTATTGCTGGCAAAGCCATCTCACAGGATCAGGGAGAACCTCTCCATGCAGATCCGTGAAAAGACACCGGGTCCTGGGGTAGGAGTGGGATAGAGGCGGGCGTGCTGGCCTGGCTTAGGGTGTTGGGGTTGAAATAGGGGGGACCCAGGGGCCCGGCCAGCGAGCTAAGGCCCTCGGCTGTGCCCTGGGGTCCAGCTAACAGGGCAGCAGCTCGGCGCCCGGGACGGCGTGTAGCTGATGCTGGGCACACTCCACAGACCCGCTGTCTCTCCCAAGTTCCCTTCTGACCCGGCTTCTCTCTCAATCTCAACCGCGGCAGCCGCCGAAATAAATACGAGTTCCTAGCGGGGCAAACCCAATTCCTGTTCTGCAGGGACGCAACAAAGAAAGGGAAGCACCGTCCTGTGGCTTTGCAATGAATGTCACAGAAGAAGGGCGAAGAGGGAGCAGGTGCTCGAACCCTTCCCCACCCTCCCCTTCTCTGAGGACACTCCTGGCCGTTTGCTCCTCTGGTGGCAGCAGAGGAGCAGCTGGCCCAGGGGAGAGCCCGAATCAAAAGGAAGCCATGTGGTGGGCGCCTGAGCTTTGGCGCCACCACAGCTGTCATCTGCATGTGACTGCTCTTGCCCTGACCCGAGGCGGCCCGGGCCACAGGGGTAGGGCGGGACACAGCTGCTCCCGCGGGGAGCACGGCACACCGTGTTCCCCTCTGAGATCCACAAGACCAGACCAGAAATCAAAGATGTGAGGGAAGAGGAGGAACCGGATGCTCTCTCTTTCTAAACGATTCCACCTTTCCCTTGGCTGTGTGGCCCCTTTGCCCCTGCTGGCAGCCCCCATGCTTCCTGATTAAGTCCGGCTTCCCCAGGGGGTGGCCGCTGCCCAGGACTCCCAGAGGCAGCTGTGGATGGCAGGAAGCAACCAGTGTCCTGGCATTGCCCCAGACACAAACCTAGTCCTTGATTAGGAAGCGCCACTCTGCCCTCACCCCACCGATGTGCTCAGAAGTAGGGGAGCCACACGTGGAGGGGCATGGAAAGGCCCTCCTGCTGCTGCTTGGCATTTCCCCTCGCCCCTTTGGAAGCAGACAGTCTCAGAGCTGTTCTGATGTGATTAGAGCTACATCTATTCTACCCTGCACCAGCCAAGTATAGCTGTACGTCCTGGGGGCTAGACCTAAGCAAACGCAAAAAATCAAACGTGCAAGAAGTATCAGTCATCTACTGAATGCAAGAAATAGAGGAAGCCACCTGGCCCTCGAGAGCTTGTAATCCAGCTGAAGAGATGACACCCAAATACAGGGAAAGTTCAGTATCAGGGAACCTTGGAAGTTTCAACAATAGCAGCAACATGTCACGGTCCCTCTGTGATTAATTATCAAATGAACAGTCTGACAGTGATTGCTCTTGTCTAGGGGAGAGAGGCAGTGCTTCAGGCCTGCATGGTCAGGCAGGGCTGTGCTGGGAAGGAGCGAGACCTGGAGCTGAGTGGCTTCTTGAAGGCTGAATGCATCAGATACTATAAAAAGAACTCATGATTCTTTTTTTTGCTTTGGAAAACATACAGAACCAACCATTCTTTCTAGATTAGTGCCTGATTCCAGGTTACTGTCCCTCACATCATCAGGTCCCTGGAGAGAAAATGAATGGACTCACCCCCGCCTCCTTCCCCCTCCACCTGCCCCCTGTTTCCTGTCCATCTTTGACTCTCTCTTTCCTCCTTCTCTGCTGATACTCATGGAAATGATGCTGTTGAGCTCGACCCCAGATCCTGGAGGAAGCCTCTGGAGTGGCTTCCAACATTCAAATCCCCTACCCACCAGGTCCTCAGCAACAGAGGATTGTTAAGGGTAAAGATAGCATGTGGTTGAGCTGTGTATGCAGAGCATGCTTCTGACCTGCCAGTTTGGTGGAGTGGAAAACAAATCTCTCCCTTCCCTCTGCTTTGCTTTCCTGATGCTGCAGAAATGAGGGCATTGACTCCCAGCTCCTCTTTCTGTTCTCACAAAACATCTGATCCTTTTGGCACCTCTCTTAGTCTGTTTGGGGTGCTATAACTGAATACCATAGACTGGGTGGATTATAAACACCAGAAATATATTTCTGACAGTTCTGGAGGCTGGGAAGTCCAAGATCAAGGCACTGGTGGATTTGGTGTCTCATGAAGGCCCACTTCCTGATTTACAGACTGCCGTCTTCTCACTGTGTCCTCACATGGTGGAGGGACCTCTTTTATAAGGGCACTAATCTCATTCATGAGGGCTCTGCTCTCATGACCTAATCACCTCCCAAAGGCCTCACCTCCTAACGTCACCACATTGGGGGTTAGGATTTCAACATATGAATTTGGGGGGGATGCAAACATTCAGTCCATATTAGCACCTATCAAAAGCCCCTAGAGTTCAAGATGAAATACATATTCCCCATTGTGAAAATAAAACCAACATGTTCCAGGGGAAAAAAAAAAAACATATATAAAAGAGAAACATGAATCATCTACTCTTTCAAAGATAACTACTGTGACATTTGGGTATACAATGGTTGTAATGTTAATTTTTTTTATACGACCATAATGAAACTACATAACAATTTTGTATCCTATTTATTTACTTAAGAATTTCCCCAAATTATTTATAAAATCTTTCTGAACATCTTTTAAATTACATTTTAATTACTATATAATATTATATCGTATGGATGCATTATAATTTATATAACTACCATATGTTTGACCATTTAAGTGGTTCTAGCTTTTTTCTACTGTAAGTCATATCACAGTGGACATATTTGTGCATAAAGATTTTTGACATTTTAGTTTATAGCCTTAGGATGGATTCCCAGAAGTGGAATTATGAGGCTGAGAGTAGGAACATGTTTATGGCTCTTGATATATTTTTCCAAATTGCTTTCCAAAAGGGTTATATTAATTTATACATTATTAGGAATCTATAAGAGTGTTAAACATGTCACACTCTTTCCAGCAATCAATATACTCTTAAAAATTAGTTTTTAACTACCCAAGTCTATTCTTATTGTAAAACAAAGCATTACAGATCAGGCTCAAGTCATCTTTAACCATATCCTTATTCTGTTAATCTCCATGTAGATACCCACTGCTAGCTGTTGGCTTTCAGTTCTTCCAGGCCCTTTTCTGTAGCTTTACATACCTCAGTTCAACGTACTATTTGATAATGCACACTTGCTTATTTTTTAAAATGTGGGTTTTTTTCTCCTTCTAGAGCAGAATTTGGCAAACTTTTTCTGTAAAGAGCCTGATAGTAAGTTTTTCAGGCTTTGCTATAGCCATTAAACTCTGCTGGTATAGCACAAAAGCAACCATAGACAATATATAAACAAATGAGTGTGACTGTGTGCCAATAAATCTTTATTTACAAAAACAGCCATTGGACTGGATATGGCCTGCATTTCAGTTCTTCCAGGCCCTTTTCTGTAGCTTTACATACCTCAGTTCAACGTACTATTTGATTATGCACACTTGCTTATTTTTTAAAATGTGGGTTTTTTTCTCCTTCCAGAGCAGAATTTGGCAAACTTTTTCTGTAAAGAGCCTGATAGTAAGTTTTTCAGGCTTTGCTATAGCCGTTAAACTCTGCTGGTATAGCACAAAAGCAACCATAGACAATATATAAACAAATGAGTGTGACTGTGTTCCAATAAATCTTTATTTACAAAGACAGCCATTGGACTGGATATGGCCTGCGGGCTGTATTTTGCTGACCCCTGTTCTAGACTGTAAATTCCTTGGGCCAAGGGCCACGCAGATGCAATTAGGAGCTTGACAATGACTAGGTGGGAGGGCTGACATTTTCAGTGCTGAACCTGGGGCTTGAGATGGGGAGACAGGACATGTTGGCATCGTTCTGCATCCCCTCTGCTGTACTACCTGCACCTTGGCCCTTCCAGTGGGGAGAGAGAGAAGAAAATGAAGGGATGTTCCAAAGTGACTGGAGTCCTTTTGGCCCCGGGAGTGGGCAATTAGAGAGATACACTGCAACCTTTCTCTGTCCCTACCCTCAGCTGACACCAAGCACAATTCTTCCTCCGTGGTTGGATAGGCAAGGTGTATACTAGGCAGGGTAACACTTGGGGGCATAATAATGTAACTACAGGCAGAGGAATAATAATAACCAGCAGTTATTGAGCACTTACCATGCGTCAGAACACTAGATTTCTATATAATCCACCCAATAATCAAGCAATAATAATGTTGCCAACAAATTCTTCCTCCGTGGTTGGATAGGCAAGGTGTATACTAGGCAGGGTAACACTTGGGGGCATCAATAATGTAACTACAGGCAGAGGAAAAATAATAACCAGCAGTTATTGAGCACTTACCATGCATCAGAACACTAGATTTCTATATAATCCACCCAATAATCAAGCAATAATAATGTTGCCAACAATGAGGTCAATACTATGGTTACTCCCATTATATAGACGAGGACATAGACAAACAGACTGAATAACTTGCCCAAGTACTGACAGCTGGTGGTTAGTGGCTCCTGACTCCAGTGCCTCCACTCCTGACCACCACACTCCCAGCTGCCTGCCCAATATCCATTCTACCCTTCTTCCTTAGTGTCAGGACCCTGGACGACATGCCCAGGTGACAAACTACAGTTTCTAGTCTCCCATGCAGTTAGGTGTGGTCAATGAAATGTGAGTGGGAGCTCTTTGGCTGTTTCTCCTTCCTGCTGCTTGGAATGCAAAAAAGATGACTGGACCTCCAGCAACCACGATGAAGCCACCTTGCGATGCCAGCCATGTGCTGAGGAGGGTGGAGTAGAAGCATAGAAGGGTCCTGGGAGCTGCCAGATCAGCTCTAGGCTGCCTTACTCTGTACTTTTTTTTTTTTTTTTAAATAAGATGAGAGAGAAATAAATCTCTATCTTGTTGAGGCCACATCGATCAGGTCTCTCTCACAGGAAGATAAATGCAATTCCTAAGTGTTAAAGCCTCAGAGAAGAAACCAGAGCCTCTCTTATAACCCACAAGAGATTTGCTAAGAGGAGTCCATCTGGCAGTATCCACATGCATGTCTCATTTCCCATCCCCCAATTCCAGAGTCAGCAAATGCAGTAGAAGGAAACCATTGAAATATGTGCTGGGGATTGAACAGACGGGGAACCCAGGGGGAGGAGAGGAAATGGGCCAAAAGGAGAAGAGAGAGCCCCAAGGTGGAGGGCAGGGTGTTCCTTACCAACTTCACGAGGGGCAGCCACACGAGGTGGAAGGTCTTGTGTTCTTTGAGGAGCAGGACAAATTATCTGTGGATTCTGAACAGATCAGACGGTACAACATGAACCTCAAACAAAGGACTGTTGTCTATCATCAGGACCCATGTGAGTTGACTGATCGTCATGCAGGTTGCCTGACAATGACCTGCACTCGTCCTCCCTTCCACTGGCCAGTGTCCTAATACCCAAGTGAGGTTACAGTTTGGTGGAAGTGGAGCCAGCTGGAGGCCCAGGGGAGGTATATCCATGCACTTTCCCAGTAAATGGGCAGCATGCAAAGTCCATCTGTCACCAAAGCCGAGGAGGCTTAGGGTGATGCAGTAAGGCCTGCCACTTAGGTATCTGGTTCAGGACCCAGCTATCACCTTCAAAAAAAACCAGATTTTTATCAGCCGTTATCTTCATGCTCTGATCTCCACAAAAAGGAACGACATAGTCAAGGGGGAGATTCTCCCATTCAGGAGCATCAGGAGTCCAGGCCGCAAAGGTAGAACTTTTCTCAAACTTTGGTTTTAGGATTCTGTTGGGAGCTATCTACATATCTCCCAATAACCTAAAAATGGCAGGTGGGTACACAGGGGAGAAGCCCGAAGCTCAGGTACTCATGGGTCAAGGCTGTCTGAGGCCAGGTGAGGGCGTGAGGCTAGTAGTACACCTGTTCTGTGGGAGGACAAGGCTGGAGTGGAAGGTCTGGTTCTAACCTGAAACAAAGAGGTGCAGCACCCTTGCAAATGCCTGCGGAAGAGGCGGGCACCGTGCGGTTAACCTTGAGAGAAAGTCACCGACTGAGGTTTCACACTTCGCCCTTGTCCTCACACGTGCAGCATTTCCAAGTTTTCCCTCAGACAACTCCCTATCAAGACAATCTGTAGATTTTCTTCTAGTCAGCATCTTGGCTGCAAAGATAGTGTAGGTATTTTCAGTCAGCCCCGAGCTGGAAAGATAAGGGGGGAGGGCTGGGGAGAACTTGATTGAGTGACCGAGATAAATTGACTGTACCACAGGAAATCGAAATGCAAAAATAAGGATTGGGAGCAGCTAAAATATTTAAAAAGATAGGGAAGGGCAAGCAGTCTAAGGGAGCAGTCTTACCCCTTCATCGCCTGAGCCCCTGAATATTGCAAAAGATAATAGGGTGGAGAAAGGACCAGAATAGAAACTAACCATTAAGGAAGACAGAATGACAGGGCTTGGCTTACAAATGAGATCATAATTAAGAAAGGAGGAATCAGAAGAGCTTTGGTTTGCCTGCTCAGCCTCTACTGTCACTTAGGGTATGTCTCGGAGAGGATGCGTCTCTGTGTTGTGGTTCTGCCTCCAGGAAGCCTCTCTGTTGGCCTCCGTCTCTGGGGACATGTGAATGATGTGGACAGACATGAGGGGTACTGGTTAGAAGTAAGGCTTGGCTGTTGTGACCAACAAACCCAACAGTGACTGAGCAGCTCACCTAAGAGAGCTTACTTCTCTGTTACGTAACAGTTTGAGGTGACCTTTCCACACACTCGTTGAGGGACCCAAGTTCCATCCATTGGGCCTTGGTTTTGTCTACAGGATTGAGGCTGTGCTGCCATGTTCCAGCCACAGGGACAGAGAGAGAGAGCATAGAGGAGGTACCACACATGTGCCCAGGCTCAGGCTTGGACATGGTGCCCTCCTTTCTGCTCATGTTCCTTTGAGGACACCTTGGTTAAATGGCCCCCCAACTGATTGCAGGGGGTGCTGGGAAACGTAGTTTAGCCATGTGCTCGGGAAGAAGGGAGAGCAATCTTGGGGGATGGACAGCCTTCACTAGTGCATAGAACTAGCAAATGAGGATCAGCCGTGGCTATAGTGCTGGGGGGCAGCAGTCACTGGGGAGAGTTGGATATCTGAGAGAGCTGCCCCACCCATCTGGGCCTGGACTTCCTCCTGCTGCCAGGGACACCATAGAGGACGAGCTGACCCCACTGCTCTATCAGTGCAAAGACTTCTTGGTGAAGGTGTGGAACATGTCTCCCCATCTACTTGTAAGTGCTCAGCTCCCACTGCTATGCTGGCACCTCCTTGGGCTGCAGGAGGCTGACATGGTTATTTCTGCCTGTTGTGAACGGGAGCACCATCTTTGCAGAAAGTCCCCCTCCATTGTATTTCCAAATTGAAAGTAAAATCTATGATGGAAGGAGGCCACGTTAAACAACCAGCATCTAACAGGGATAGTCAGGCTCAGGAGGGGAGTAAAGGTCCACGAAGCACAGCCTACCCCTTGTAACTGGCAGGGGTAGGGGTCTCCTTCATGGGTGGGAGTGGAGTGGGACAAGGATGTTCCCCACAGCAGGCCTCGATCAGCTGGGGCCCATCACTGCTGTGTAGGGGGGTCTGGGTTACATATGTGTTAATCGTCAGGTGTTAGTAACCTACCCAGAGCCAGTGGCTTTGGACCAGTCTTCACAATATCTTTTTCCCAGCGCCACTGTCTCTACAATCAGCGCACACTCATCCTCAGGGGCTGGCCGTTCGGCAAGCAGCCCCTCCAAACATAACCTAATTCCCCTCTCTATTTTTAAGGATAAAATCTATGCATAAAACACCAGAATGATTCCGAAGGCTTGGTATAGCTTATCTATTTTTTTTCCATCATATCACCAGCCTGGCATTTCTTTAAAACAATGAAACTATTTTCCTTCTTTACACATGAAATATAGCCTCAGAGACCTTGACTTGAAGGCAGAAGATCTGGGTTCTCTTGGGGTCTCCTTAAAGAACTCATCCTGGCTGCAAACAGTTCCCTTTCCCTGAGGTCTCTCCCTGTGTGATCTGGGAGCAGGCTGAGTGTTTATTTCTCAGGAAATTTGCAAGAAAAAATGTGTTTATGCTAGAAGAATATTTTAATGTTCTAAAATTGCCAGCTATGCCAGTCTAAAATTGCCAGACTATGCCTTCTGGGGCAAGGTACCTGGATCCCACTATCCAGGGTGGCTAATGCACTTCAGAGCTTGCCACTTACCTTGTTTTTGCTGAAGTCTGTAGTCTTATTTAGATACAAAACCTTGAAGAAACCTACTTCCCAATTCCCAAGAATACGCTACACTTCCTTCCCCTCCTGGTCAATCCAGGCCCTGGTCAGGATACTTTCTCATTGATCTTAAAACTTTGAAATTTAGAGTTCAAAGCTCTGTTCTTCCATTTAAAAAATAGTTTATTTTTCCCTCTCTTTATAAGTCATGCCAGTTCAATATAAAAATGAAGAACACAGAGTAACCAGGTGATTGAGCGAGCTGGGCTTGGTAGGGTGCAAGCAGAAAGCAACTTCAGTCTTCCCCCACTTCCCTGGCACACTGGCTCTGTGGATCCATTTTTCCTGTCTCTTGCTTTTTGGACACTCCCAGGGATTCATTAAGATCCTTGTTTCTTTGGGTAATAAAATGTCAAGTCCCAGTGTCATATTAAACTCTCATGCAGTTTATAACTTCATGACCACAGGTGAGTGGTCAGCCCGTTCTCAGTTCTCTCTTGTCCCATAGATATGGGGAGAGAATAAGGGGCCATCCAAGTGTTGGTTGACTGGAACTGTTGTTACCTGTTATCCTCTGGGTGTGTTTCTCTTGTCAGTGCTCTTTCAAGTTCTTTGGAGACAACATCTCCCCCCAGGCTGGGAATTTTCTACCTACCTGGACATTGCTTCCCAGCTGGCTACGTACAACTGCTCGTTTGCAGCAGTCCACTCCTCAGCTGTGGTCACCTCACTTCTCCAGCAGGGACAGCCACATCTGATCCATAGCAGGCACCTTTCTCAGGGGAAGTCCATGTGTGGTCCCCAGGAAGCATATCCTTACCCACCAAACCTTGGGAGTACAGCTCTTGCCACCAGTGCCCTGCCTCTTGGCTGCCCCTCTGGGCAGGCCACTCCAGCTAGCCCTTTGTCTTTGATTTTTAGGCATGACTCGGGTTGCATTCCTTTACCCTTCAAATTCCAGGGGCATAGATCAAGTTCTTTGAGTGATTCTCTCTAAGTTCCCCCCACCCGTGCTTCAACAACTCTCTCTTTTTCTCTCCTTTTTAAAAACCCTTACTCTTGATCTCTTCAATCTGATTCTTGCATTCAGGGCCTTCTCTTAAATAGACTGGAGGTCAGTGGTGTCCTAATGCTGCTGAACCAGAAGTCCTGCCTAGATGGACCAGCAGCCTTCTTTACTCTGCACCTGTTATTCTCTACTTTGGGGCCTCAGTAGAACCACTGAGATAAGAATCCCATTTTAATATCTAGTTGCAGTAATGTAGTAGTTTTTTATGGCTCCAGATTCATTCCAACCCAGAATCATGACCCTTTGCAATACAGCATTGCTGCTCCTCCCATCAACAGGTGGAGTCTGTTTCTCTGCCCCTTGCAATTGGGTTGGCTTGGAGACCTGCTTGGTCCACATGGAATGAAGTAGAAAGCAAGGCTAGGCAACCTGAGGCCAGGCCCGCGAGTTCTTGCAGCTTCTACCTCTGCTCTCCTCTCTTGGACTGCTGCCCTGAGACTGTCATCCATGAAGAAGCCTGGGGTGAAAGGCCACACGGAGAGAAAGGCCTGCTGTCATCCAGCACCAGCTAGCAGCTGTGTAAGGGAAGATGCTATGGACCTCCCACCCCGGGGGACCCTCCAGCTGAGTGCAGCTGCCTGAGGGAGCCCAGACAAAACCAGTGGAGGAACCACGACCCTAGCAAACAGAATCGTGAGGAGTAATAAATAGTTGTTGTTTTAAGTCACTAACACAAATAGAACTTGAGAAATAATAAACAGATGTAGTTTTAAGTGCTGGAGTGATTTGTTATACAGCAATAGGTAACTGAAACAGAGAATATTAGAGACAGAAAAAATAATCGCCCATAATCCTGTCACATAGAGATGATCATTCTTAACATCTGTGAGCTCTTCTTTTCAGTCTCTTTTATTCTACACGTAGTTTTCCACATTTTATTCTGAAAACTTTTAAACATATAAAAATGTGAACACCCCATACCCACCACGTAGATTCTGTAATCAGCATTTGCTATCCATCTATCCAGCTACCAATCTCTTATTTTGTGATGCATTTCAAAGCTACAAACACCAGTACCCTTCACCCATAAACACTTCAGCATTTTATGCATGATGTTTTAAATAGTTGTAATAATACAATACTTCATATGTAATTTCGTATGCTGCTTTATTCAATTATTTTGATATTAACACATTTGAATATTAACAACCTCTTTGTAAAATTTATTTTTAATAATTGATAATATACCATTCAGTGGATATGCTGTCATTTACTTTTCTATTTTCCGATTATTGGATATCCATGGTTTTTCTACATTTTTCTTTATTATTATAAGCTATACATCGAATGCCCTCATTTCCAGGTAAAGAAAAAAGGCCAGAGGGCTTAAATGACTCATTTGATTTGCTCTGGGATGAGAGGCAGTGTATACTTCTTGTTAAATAAAATATTCTTTTCCCTTGTGGGAGGCAGTTATAACCTTGTAGTCTAGAACATGTACTTTGGCATCAAAGAGAGCAAGTTTGGGCCGGCCCGGTGGCGCACTCGGTAGAGTGCAGCGCTTGGGAGCACAGCAGCGCTCCCGCTGAGGGTTCAGATCCCATATAGAGACCGGTGTGCGGGCATGACACCGAGGGTTGCGATCCCGTTACCGGTCACGAAAAAAGACAAAAAGGAAAAAAAAAAGAAAAAAAAGAGAGCAAGTTCCATCACTTTTCAGTTGTGTGACCTTGCTCAAATTCCACAACCTCTCTAATCTTTTTTTTTTCTTTCATCTGTGAATGGAGATAGTAATTGTTGCTAAAAGAATCAGAATGAAATCATGCATGTAAAACTCCTAGGACAGTGCCTGGTACATATCTTTATCATCGCCATTAATATTCACATCCAAGAAGTTTCAGAAACAAAGGTGTTACATATACCGATGTGTCACCAGGGGGAGTACAGTTAACCAAATTTTAATTTACAAACAGTGCAAAAGTCAAATGTATTCAAGAAAGTTCATGAGCAGAGCATGCTGATAACATTTGAAATAGTCCTTTCCCATAGTTTTCCAGACAACCAGGGCTGACATTCAGCTGGTATCCACAGCCATGGCTATTCTGGTTGTTTCCAATAGACATCCATTCTGATCGGTAAGTGACTGTGCTTTTCTGGTTGTCATAATTTTTGAGCACCACCTATCAATACAACAAAAACCAGATAGTGAGCTAGCTCTCATTCCTCGGTAATATTTACCTTGGGGAGGCAAATGATGCCACATTTGAAGTCCTCCATGGAGTTGCCTTTGGCACTGATGAGAAGACCTAAGCAAGGCATACGGGATAAGAATCGCTGAGCAAACGTCAAATCATGTCTAAGGAAGCACCCCAAGGGCTGAAGCTGGCAGTCTGTGTGCAAGAACGGTCATCAGAAAAGAGACAGGGAGACAAGGTGATCAGCAAGGTGGAGAAACTGGGAATGGGCAAAGGAGAGGGGGTCTAGGTCAACAAGGGAGATTGTTCCTGTTGAGCCAAGGCCAAAGGTGGGTTGTGTGGGTAAGACAGCTCCTTCTGAAGGGGCCAGGCTGCAAATGAGGCATGTTGCTTTTCTCACGTGTGCTGGACTCTAATGATAAATCTCGACAATCTCATCAAGGTCATTGTCTTCATTATTGTTGTGATCATCATTATTATCATCAACAACAGCATCCTAAAACGGGAGAACAATAGGGTTCTTTGTAGGATTAGGAGGCCCCTGGGGGTCGGGAAAGGGGGCACTGCACAACCTGGATTATATTTGGCTATTGCTTACCCGTTCCCTCTTGTCTCTCCTAAGGAGAGGGACATTCTGGGCCCCAACTGTTCTGCAATGTTTTCTCCTTAGAGAAGAGCAGCAGGAAGCTTTCTTCCTGACAGTCCCCCATGGTGGGAGTTACCTCTTCTGCATCCCCTTCCTCCTGTAAATAAGGGAGAAATCAACACAAGAGGCGCCAGCTCAAAATTTTGCTCATTGTTAAAAAGGCAGAAATACCTTCCATCTTGCATTGTCTTCTCAAAATTTTTGACTCACTTGGTCAAGTCCATTAGGACTCCCAAAACTCTGGGCCTTAAGTAACAACAAACCCCAAACTTTCCAGAGATATTTACTGCTCTCAATTCAGAATTTTTTCTTTCTGGGCCAGCCCGGTGGCGCACTGCTACAGTGTGCCGCTTGGGAAGCGCGGCGGCGCTCCCGCCGAGGGTTCGGATCCCACATACAGACCGGCCGCTCACTGGCTGAGCGAGGTGCTGGAGCAACACCGAGGGTTGCAATCCCGTTGCCGGTCCCGG
Source organism: Galeopterus variegatus (assembly GCF_000696425.1). Taxonomy (NCBI): domain Eukaryota; kingdom Metazoa; phylum Chordata; class Mammalia; order Dermoptera; family Cynocephalidae; genus Galeopterus; species Galeopterus variegatus. The sequence goes on from NW_007726244.1 coordinate 384,853, forward strand.
CCCAGTACGGGCGCGACACTGAGGGTGGCGATCCGTTGCCGGTCACAAAAAAAGACAAAAAGAAAAAAAAAGAATTTTTTCTTTCTTTTCAGCCAAACTTTCCAGGGAACAGAGTGGGGTGGGTTAGGAAAGAGAGAGATCAATGCAAAGGGTTGAGGCTGATGGCTAATGGCCTTTAGATTGCAAAGACTGGGTAAACAGATTTAGCACACTGATTCAATGTATTAATTGTTTGTTAACCTTTGCATAACCTTTAGGAAGCCTCTGAATGTGTGGATTTAAAACCCAGAGTATACTCTAGGTATTCCCATGGCACAACCCACTTTTGCAAGGTGTTAAAACTCATTAATTTTCTGTTGAAACTGGGCAGGAAGGGGGGCTTGGGGGAACAAAGCATACCAGATAGAGAACTAATCAAGCAAATTAATGTATGCAGAAGGCTCTCTCCCAGCCTTGCAGAAATATCCATTTGTTACCTATATAAGCTATAATTACATAAAATGCAAGTGATCGCGGGATGGAGTGTGATTTAAAGGTTGAGAGAGCAAACATAATAACAATAGCAGAACCCTAATAGCCATCATCTCTCTAATAATGTCAGCCCGCAGCTAACACCCTCCTTTAGGGATCTCTGGGCATGTTCGCTGCGTTAATTAATCCTTTCCCTGTACGGCTGTGAGGGTTGCTCAAAACCCTTTCCCACTCTCTACCTCGGGTGAGAGAGGACATCAGAGCTGGGAAGTCAGGAAGAGGCTGTGGAATCCCATCCCCACCCCATTCCCCTGTCCCTGTGCCCAAGCCAGCTCCAAGGTGGAAGCCAGCTCTGGGCTGGCAGGTCATGGCTTTGGTTCTATGGCACTTTAATGAGAAGAATGGATCACCGATGGTCTTTTAGTAACTGAATATTCAGACATTCAACCAGATACTCTTCAGGTTAGGACAAACTTTAAGACCATCTGGTCCATTTCAAGGTCTGCAGCCTCCAAATTTCCTCCAAAGAACATTGCCTGCCCTGTCCTTTAAGCCCCAGGAAACATATTGCTGATTCTTTGGATCCCCTGGGATTCACAGCTGTGACATCTGGGACTGTCTTCCTCTCTTCCAAGGTAAGTCCCGTAGACTGCAATGCAGTTGTATTTTGTCTTAGTTATTCTGTCCTTCCCAGCTGACTTGAGGCTGTAAGTCCTCCCCACAAAGAAAGAAGTTATGTGAACACTTTAGACCATCTCACATCAATGAGTTTCCCCCAAAGTTAACTGCTATATAATTAGCAATCATCAGATTACTTTGATTGAAGATGGACCTTTGGAGTTGGCCCCAGGTGATCTGGCCTACAGAAATTGTAGGAGGTCTCCCTCTGCCAAATCATCTGCACAGTCATCTCTAGGATCATCTCATTCATCTTGGTGTCAATCCTGCTTTTCTGAATGAGCCAAACAGGGCCAGAGCCTCTTTCCCTGAGCAGGGGGTGTGAGTGGGCCTCGCAGCCCCTCCCCTGTAGGAGCATTCTCTGACGACCCCTTTCTGTCTCTCCCTTGTGCTCATTTCTTCCTACCTGCTCCTCTATGCACCCCCTTCTCCAATCAGTTGTATAAAAACTGCCTCAGCCTCTCTCTAGCTGTGTGACTTTCAGCCTATTTCTCAACCTCTTTCTGCCTCATTTTCATCTCCTGCAGAACAATGTTTGAACAAGGTGATGTCCAGGTTGCTTCCAGGTTACAGATTAAGAGGTGGGATAACACTTTTGTCCCAGCCCCACAAGGGGTGGCTAGAGAGGGCTTCTTCCCTCTGGCTGGCCAGCTTGCTCCTTGCCCCTGGAAAACAGGAGCCCTGCCCTCTTCCGGGCAGGGGAAGAGGTACAGAGAGGTGGGCTTCCGGACCCTTGCATGAGGTCCTCAAAAGAAGCAGCTGCCCTCAAGGCCACCCCAACCTGGGCAGGTCAGCCTAGGCCAGCATCCTGCAAACATACAAACATGCCCGCCCACAGCCCCTCTTCCTCTCCTCCCTCCACCCCGCTTCCATCAAGTGAGACCTTTCCGCCCTCCACACCCCCACCCTTCCCACCCTGTACTTTTTGTACAGTCTTGGCCTTGGAGCTGCTCAGTCAGCACCCTGGGTCCCCTCAGGCCTCCTGCTGCAGCCTGGGTCCCTCAGGAGGGTGCCCTTGACCAACACAAGTGATGGGAAGACATCAGCTTCTTAGAGCTCTTGGTTAGAAGCAAAACCAAACAGCAATAGCAAAAACCAATAATAATAACAACAACAAAGAGACAGAATCCCTTGCAAATGAATCAGAAATGTTTTCAAACTGGTCATGGAAGGGCACTAGAGCAGATGTCATGAAGCCATGTCTCAGCTGTGGTGCCTTGGGCAGGGCACAGGGCCTCCCTTCTCTCTGTTGCTCAGCCATGTCACTGGAAAGGCTACCTCCTGCTGTGATGGCCAGTGAGATACACAGGAAGTTGCTACGTGCATGCAGCAGCCATTTGGGGAGGGCTTCCTGGGTGCCAGGCTCTTCACCAAGGGCTTGACATGCACCATTTCTGCAGTGTTTGCAACTGCCCTATGAGGTCTACAATAGGGTTGGCCAATTAGCCTCCCCATTTTGTAGCTGGGGAAACTGAGCCTCAAAAAGTAACTTTCCCTAAGTCACATGCTAATAAGTGTCAGGCAGAGATTTGTACCCAGGCTTGCTGATGCCAAATCATGACCAGGTGGTCATCTCCTAGATGTCCTTACATTTACAGCCGTCTCAAGCTTGCATTGTTCACTTTGGCTCAGGATAAACAGAGACTCGTGCTGTAGGCGGTACCTGGCATCAGGAGAGCAGTGAACACAGCGGTGTCCTTCCCGGCAGAGCTCACAGCGTGGGTCCGTTGACTAAGGAAGAGAATCCTGGCTGGAAGGAGCTGCCCACAACCCCCATGGGGCTGTTTCTCCTGCCTCATCCCTAGGTTCTCTCTGTCCCATGGGGTGGCTGTAGCTCTCCCATCAGTCTCTAAAGCTTATTTGCATCCTGTCCCACCCAGTGTCTGCCAGGCCTGGCTTGCCGCTGCTGGCTCCCTTTGCAAATGTGCTTTGCACCTACCACATCACACACTTCTTTCCTGAGCCTCCCAGTCTGCACTCACCCGCCCCAACGCCAGCAAACATGCACTCTGGGTTTGCAGCTGGATGCTTGAAGGAAGCTAAACTGACAGGAGCTTGAGCTGCATTGTCCAGCACAGAGGACAATCTTGCTTTCTTAGCAGTGAATCTCATTTCTTTCTCTCTTTTTATTTTCCACTCAATCCTTCCACATATGTTTAATAAGCACAAACTATGTGAGCCAACCCCTTTTGTCTTCTCAGCGGGTAGCTCTGGTGATAGCTTCTCTAACCTACCATTCCTTTAGGAGCAGGGAGTCGTGCTATGTGAGAGCAGAGCCCGTGATGGCCAAGGACCGGTGTAGCTCTAGAGGCCCCAGTCCAGGAGATGTCTCTTGAAAAGAGAGGCACCCTGTGTTGTCACCTACTTCCTCATGACCAGAGGGCAAAGGGACCCCTCATCTTACATTGGCCTGGGGACCCAGAATTCCAGCTCCTGGCTCCGTTACCTGCTGTTTCCTGAACCCAGAAGACAAGGAGGTAACGAGAATCCATCCAGCCCTGTTCAGGTGAGAGACAAAGAGGAGGTTGCACTAGTCAGTGAATCTTTTGTGTCTTTGGTTTACAGATCTTCCCAGCACCTTGAAGACTTTTGCTTATGAGGCAATTTGGGTTCCTCTGTTGGTTTTCCTCTTCCCTTCCCTCTCCTGGAGACACTAGAAGTGCTTGGTCTGTCAGGACACTAACCGCAGCTGTTTACTGAGCGTTGAGTGTGTGTCAGGCACTGAGCTCTTCCATGCATATCTCATCTAAATCTTTCAACGACCCTGTGGGGTAGGCACTATTTCCACCCTCAGCCTTCGGTGGAGGAAACCACAGCTCAGAGAACTGGAGTACTTGGCCTGAAGTTATAAACCCAGAGAGAAGCGGAGCTGGGACTCCAAAGTTCATGCCTAAAACACATGGATATTTGTCAAATGTGTATTTAAAATTTTAACTCATGTGAGTAATGCACAGACATTTTCTTTCTTTCTCCTTTTTTTGGCGGCTGGCTGATATGGGAATCCAAACCCTTGACCTTGGTGTTATCAACTCTGTGCTCTAATGAACTGAGTAACCAGCCAGCCTGGACATTTTGATTACAAAATTCAAAAGTAGAATGTTAAAGAGCTCCTTTGAAATCCTCTTCCCAGCATCCCTTTTGCCTAAACCCTCAAAGGTAACCACTGCCTGGGCATTATGTATATATGTCTGCTCATGCACCCATATTTAGATATTTAGCTGGGTTTTTTTTTTTTTATACATACTGTCATATCGTATGTTTCTTTTTTTGTGTCTACAACTTTGCATACATCTGTACTATTGCAGCAGGGTGGATTCCTGGGATTGCTGGGTCAAAGGGTGTATACATTTACATTTTGTTCAATATTGACACATTGCTTTTGAGTAAGCCTTTACTCCTTCTCCCTGCCCCACTGCGTGAGAGTGCCTGTCCCCCCGCATCTTCACCAGGGCTATGCATCTTCCTGCTTTATAATTTCTGTTTGTCTAAGAGGCTTTTGCTAATATCCAAGAGCCCTCCTCCCCATTTCCCTGCCTTAGAACCCTTAACCCAACACAACTTAAATTTCCTGCTATCCAGCCATGGTGACCACGCCATAGTCCTAGAATGGGGTCCATCCCTGGGGTGACAAGTTGTGCGTACAGTGAAATCTGGAGACATCACCAGCATCTGCTGTTTAATATTTATTGAGAGCCTGCTGTGTGCTGGGCCCACACAGCAACCAAAACCTTTGGGAAGAAAACACGCAGTGATTTGAAAGGCAGAGATTACTTAATAAAAAGCGACAGCCCAACAGGGACCACAGGGGTGTCACTGTTTCCCTGGGTGTCTGTATGCTCCTGGTGAAGCAGGTGGGGGTGTGTCCCCCTCTGAGAAGCCACATTAATACGGCAGCTGGTGTCCTACAGGACGTCTGTGCAATTCGGTGGAGCTCATCACTTTTCCGTCTATGAGCAATTAACTTGCACCAGGAAGCCCCGTATCTTTGTATCATCCCCTAATGAATTGGGGAGTGGGTGTGGCTACAAAGAGCCCACATGGACGGTTAATGGGTAAAGTGACCACCTTTCTTCAGAGGCCAAACGTCCAGTGCATTTCCAATTCCTTTCCCCCTGCCAAGACCAGAAAACGACTGGCTTTGTCCCTGGTGTGCACCTCTGGAATTAAATGTCCTTCGAAAAGCCCATAATTGCTTGAAGAGACAGCCACTTGTTTTTGTCTTTCTCAGACTCTGATACCTCTAACCCGGCCCACTCCTGCTCCTGCTCCCCCACCCTGCAGACTTTTGTTTCCTGAGTCCCATCCCAGGGCCTGTCAGATTACATTTTTTATTGCTTCGAGACAAAAAGCCATCTGGAGCTCCTGGTCTCCGCTGTCAGTGGGCTGCTGTTCCCAGGGTCTCCTGCCAGGCCCCCTGATTAAGAGTCTCCCCCCACCAGTCCTCGTTCTTTATTTTTCACCCCTCCTTCTGCCCCTCCTCAGTTCTGGTGCCTTTGTCCCTCTGCTCCCCACACCCTATCACTGGGATGCAGCGTCCCTTGCTGTGGCAGAACAATGCAGGCTGTCAGCTTTTATTAAGTATGTGGGGGAAAGCGCCACGATTTCAGGTGGCTGAAAGCTTACAAATTCGTCATTTGGTTCTATGAGCCCCAGGTTTCTCTCCCGGTTGCCAATTACTTATTTTAAGCTGCAGCTATTCCTCTTTTCCTTTCTTCTTGCCCCCCAGAGTCCATCGGCCCCAAACCTATAGCACTTCAGGTGAGAGACTCATAAAGTCATCAAAGCCAAGGACACAGTACTGGAAGTGGATGGGAGCTAAACTTGTCTCTCCTTAGCTCCAACATCCCATCAGGGGGCAGATGCATAGGTGCCTGGTAGAGAGGGATGGGGGTGGAAGGTGCTGAGAAGTAACAGAGGCCACTGCCTCAGCCCCAGGCTAGGCCGGGTACCCAGGAATTACATTTGCAGTTTAGGATTTATGCGCATGCATGAGAGCCTGTGTCAGTATTGCAGGGTTAAAACCCAGGCCCAGGTGACCTCTAGAAACCCAAAGTTGCAGAGCAAGGGCCTCAAGTGGGAAACATAGACCTCTGTTTATCAGGGTGTCTTTGCCAGGCAGAAGGTGAGTTTTGCCCTATGATGGGGTGGGGTGCAGGCATGGGTGCTGGGATTCTCCTGTCAGAGCACTGAAGGAATCAAATGTGTTTGGGAAGCTGTGTGGCCAGCAGTTAAGAGTGTGGGCATAATGCTTTCAAATCTGGGTTCTGCCCGGTGGGGGACATGTGGCCTTGGGCAACAGAAGGAACTGCTCAGTGTTTCACATCTCCCGCATAGGGCTGATGTGAAGATTGAATGAGATGCTGCGTGTGAACCTTGTAGTGCATGCTTAGCTCGTAGTAAATGCTCAATAAATGCTGACTGTCATTATTATCTCTAGTTCAGGCTTTGGACTCCAAGCCCCCTCCTCTCTTGATTCTTACTTGGCAGTGATATCATTCACCTTTTTTTTTTTTGTATATGTATATACATATCATTCATCTTTGTACCCCTGAGGTAGATGGTCACTCTTGGGGAACTCTTCCCCAGAGCAGGAGGAATGGGTCAGAAGTCTCCACCGGCTACATGGGATGTGCCCTCTGGGATGTCTATGGGCCAGTACCTCACCCTACACTGGATACTCAGGGAGGCACCTCACAATCTTTCCCTTCTCAGATTGCATCAGGATGGTGGAAGGCTGCAGAAAGGTCAATGAATCAAAAATAGCCAGCCTAAACTGACACTCAGCCAGGTCTCCAACTTCAGATTTCAGACCAGTTTTGAAGAGGGTACAAACTCTTATTTAAATAACTCAACAATTGGCCTTTAGATCAGAAGCCTAAACAGAAGCACAAAGTATGAATGTGTTCATTGTTCTCTCCTCTTATTTGACATTAACCTGAATTTAGCTTTGAGCTGATTCAGCCCAGCACTCAACAAGGGACTGCATATGAGAGGCACTCAGCGCATGCCTGTGCATGGATGAACACTCGCCTTGTCTTTCTAGCAGGGATGTGATGGGGTGCAAGGGTGCTCACAGTTCCTAAGCACATACATTTTCTGTTTAATTCTCTAAAATTCCTATGAAGTAGGTTTTATTGCCCTCATTTCACACACGAAGAAACAGAGATTCAGAGAGTTTAAGAAAGTAGCCTAAGGCCTTAGAACCAAGTGAGGAGTCATGATCTGTCCCCAAATCTAGGTAGTACCAAATCCGGGCCTTTCATTCCACACCAGCACCTCCAGCAGCCTTTAATTAATCACCGAATAAAGGCAGACATGATATGTTAAGTTTTGTCAACAGTTAACACGTTCAAGTGTTCAGTTTTCACAAGTGATCAATTGTCTGGCCCACAATGCATAAAGCCAGTTCATATGGACCCTCAGCCACACGTAAGCCAGGGTGTAAGGGCATACAGCGTATTTCCCAAAACATAGAAACTGTTTTAAGGCTCAGGCTCTCACTAACGATTACCAGTTGCCTTGGGGAACAATCCTTTTTAAAAATGAAGCTGGTCGCAAACTTGCAGTGGACAAATAAGGCCCCGAGTTGTCTCACAAATCTTTCTTTAATGAGCAAGGAGTGGACATATTATACAGTGTGGACTATGCTGACATTGCTGAAATGTCGGAGCCTGAAGGCTTGGATGGCTTTGCTTTAAATACAGTTATAGTAGAAACTTCCCTCATTTCCAACAAGGTCACAGTAGGAAAACGAAACGGTGGGCACAGAGCTATGGAAGTGGTTCAAAGTGAACCCTGTCTGTGAGAACGCATAGATTTTCACACGTGCCCATTGCAGAAAATAAACTCCTTTCGGGCCGGCCCGGTGGCACACTGGATAGTGCGCCGCTTGGGAAGCGCGGCGGCGCTCCCGCCCGAGGGTTCGGATCCCACATACAGACCGGTTCCTGCTCACTGGCTGAGCGAGGTGCGGGAGCAACACCGAGGGTTGCGATCCCGTAGCCGGTGCTGGTCCGGTACGGGCGCGACACTGAGGGTTGCGATCCGTTGCCGGACACGGAAAAAGACAAAAGACAAAAAAAAAAAAAAAACTCCTTTCCTTCCCTGGACCTCAGGCTTTTTCTAGAATTAGATAATTGAACTAGAATGGTTTCTAAGATTCCTTCCAGACTCAAGTTTCTATGTTTTGTCTCAGTACCAGGCACCTTTGAAGAGGAAATAAAACATGATCACATTATATAACAATAATTTATTGAGCACTTGCCATGTGACAGGCTCTGTTCTATGCCACTTTTAATCTTTACAACAATCTCCTGAGGTAGATATTATTACCTCCATTTTTAAAATGAGTAAACTGAGGCCCAGAGAAGTTGAGTAAAGTGTCTGAAGTCACACAGCCAGTCAGTGGCAGAGCCAAGATTTAAAAAGGTAGTTTGGCTCCCCAACTCCAGTTTTCTGCAGTGGCTAAGTGGGTTATGCACCTACACAGAGCTCACAGCCCATAGTAGTCCATCATTAGAGGGCCCCAGAGCAGCCCCCCCTGTCCCTCTGCCTAGACCTCTATAGCACTACACAGAGAGTCGCTCAGAGCTAGTTTGTCAGGGAGAAAAATTAAATGAATATGGTATTGAGGGTGTAACTACAATCACTTGAGACTTGTCTAATTTAGTCCCTTCTCTGATTTCATAGTAAAGATGTGAGAACTAGGTTCTTCTCTTAATTCTTACCACTTTTATTGCCCTCGAATAAATGTACCTACTAATGGGTCACACACGTGTTCATATATTCAGATCTAGAGCAGAGAGCATTGGGCTGGAAGTCTGAACCAGGCTCTCCAACTAGCTCTGCCTCTAACCAGCAGTGTGACCTCTGCAGTTACCAGCCTCTCTGGGCCTCATGGTCTTTATTTGCACCCAGGCAGTTGGATTAAATCAATGTCACAAACCCCAGGTCTAGGGCCATTTTGGACCCACCTGTGGGTTTCATTTAGTATGGATTTTTTTTTCCTTTTTGTCTTTTTTTCGTGTCCGGCAACGGATCGCAACCCTCAGTGTCGCGCCCGCACCTCGCTCAGTTCCTTTTTGTCTTTTTTTCGTGTCCGGCAACGGATCGCAACCCTCAGTGTCGCGCCCGCACCTCGCTCAGTTCCTTTTTGTCTTTTTTTCGTGTCCGGCAACGGATCGCAACCCTCAGTGTCGCGCCCGCACCTCGCTCAGTTCCTTTTTGTCTTTTTTTCGTGTCCGGCAACGGATCGCAACCCTCAGTGTCGCGCCCGCACCTCGCTCAGCCAGTGAGCGGGAACCGGTCTGTATGTGGGATCCGAACCCTCGGCGGGAGCGCCGCCGCGCTCCCAAGCGGCGCACTGTAGCAGTGCGCCACCGGGCCGGCCCCATTTAGTATGCATTTTAAAGTTTGATTAAATTGCAAACATTTTAAATAGGAAGTGATCACATGAAACCCAGGTGTCCAGAATCTCATGAAACCTGGAAGATATGAAGGATTTGAACTCTTCCCACAGTGCAGCAAGGAGTATCAGCCGGGTCACAGCTGCGCCTTCAGGCAGGCCTGTGCTCTCTTGCTGGATTCCTTCCCTCCCCTCAAGGGTTAACCCTCAGCCCGCTGCCCTGGTTCACATCCTTCTTGGCTCCTGGAGGCTTCTGGTTTTGTAGCCCCTGGATTCCACCGTCACCAAGGCCCTGGTTCCATCTAAACTTGATTTAGGTGTTTCACATGCTCTATCTGGTCTCTACACTTCAAAAGGACTGGAAAGTGTCCCCTTCCCTTGTGATGTAGGCCACTATGGGTGGGCACAGTAGTAGCTGAGTGGCTGTTTGAGTCTGTCACAGAATTAGGAGAAGTGTGGAGCCGAGTTTCTTATGCTGCTCTGCCCTGGTTTGTTTTGTTTGTTTTATTGTTGTGGCTGCTGCTATTGTTACTGGTTGGCGGAAATTCGGAGAATGTTTGGAAGACATTTCATTCTTTTTCGGCACCAGGTCTCAATTTGACTCCACTCTGGAAGAGGGATGGACGCACGGACGGACCTCGTTGTGTGGATTCCCAGAACCCCTTTTGGACACATCTCTGCCTGTTCCTTTTTACAAAGCCCCTGCTTTTCAGAGATTAATTGTTGTCAAACGCAACTTATTTTCTAATCCTTTCAGGTCCCATTTAAAACCTTCTGCTTTATTTTTCCTTTTTTGATAAAGTCGCCGAGGGTTTTTTTTTTTTTTTTTTTTTTTGGATTTGCCAATGATTGTCCAGTTTGACAAATTGGATTCTTAAAGCTGATTCTTTGAAGAAAAGGCTGCAGTGCGACAAGACAAGACACAGCTCATCCTGAAATCACGAGGATAAATAAAAAATAAAAGCAACCCCATTCTCTGGCTTTCCTGTGACTCAAAGGGTGTCTCAGTTGTCACTGATAATCTAATCTTTCTATGATAGGTGAGGAACAGGACAATGGCGACCCAGCCAGGCTGTGGGTGTGATAGGCCTCTGATTAATAGGACTGTCCAATAAGCCCAGGAAGATGATTAATGACATTTGATGTGAACTCTGACCTCCCCCGGCAAGAATAGAGGGAGAAAAGGAAGCTGCTCTGACAGAATGGTGCATCCTGCAGAAGTTGATTGATTCCTGAAGGCTTTGTTACTCTGAGGTTGTGTGTCTGGGGGAGGGGGCCTGGGCACCCTCGCTGCCCACGCATGGGCTTTGGCACGCTCCCCAGCCTAGCAGGATTTTGCAGTTCTCACCTCTCCAACGGACCAGTCTTTTAATTGCCCCAGAATATTGTGTCTCAAAGGCGACTCCCTTTGGACCCTTGGCCAACCTCTGCTGACCTGTCATCCCCTACCCGTGAGATCATTTTGACCCCTCCCCCACCCCAGTGCCAGGAATTAAACAAAGGAGGCTTTAAAGCTCCACACCCCTTTAATAAGCCCTCCCTGGGGCTTTCTACCCCATCCTCTGGGTTTACAGAGTCTAGGTGGGTTGGAGTTATTGGCCTCATGGAAAAAGATATTTCTGAGGCTGATGGGGAGCGACTGAGATGCCCTCAGCACAGAAACCAGAAGGAAATGGGGTTTGCATAGTAAAGAGGTGGGCATCTACTGGCTACCAGATGACATTCAATGGATGGGAGGAGACACCTGCTTGGCCCCAATGGCTTGGCTGCAGAAACAAGTTCAAACTCAGCAGCGGCTGGGTCTTCTTTGCTTGGCTCTCCAGGCTAACTTTCCAAATAGTCTCTCCTTACTAGGATGGCCATAAGATAGCCTTACATGTTTCTTTCTGCTTGTTGGCCTTTTCTGGCTTCACTGCTTACTCCAACTATCATATCCTTAGTAGCAAGTCCATGTCACCATCCTACCGAGAGGGATCATTTGGTGTCTAGGCCTCTGTTGTAATAATGACCAAACAATTATAGCCAAAAAAAGTGTTAATCATGAGTTAAGTCTACCAGGAAAGTGTCCAGGCCAATGACCACCTGAGAGCTGGAAGTGGGTCTGCCTGTGGGTGGGAGTGAGACCTAAGAACAAGTAAGCCCTGCTCTTGGTGGAAGCAGCCCCATTGTTGGTAGCCTGAAAACAGGGGTGGCTGGGGGTGGCCCTCTGAGAGATGAGCTGAACACAAGGCTGATGGCGGTGGGAGCCAGAGACACACAGAGCCTCCAACGAGACAGGCAAGGCAGGACGCTGGCGCAGCCCTCTTTTTCGGACAGCACACTTCAGAACAACTGGATGCCTTCCACGTGCTGGATTTGATTTTCAGAACCTCAGCTGATGAGCAGCATTCTCAGCCATCAAGGGGGGCTGCTGGCCAGCGGTCACTGTCGGGCCACACAGCAGAAGTGGTGCGAGTGTTTAAATATTTGAAGGCATTCTGGCCGTATTTGACCAACACGAGTGGAAGACAGACAAAGTAAACCTGATGCTGCAGGAGTTAGACTCATTCAGCCAGACAAAGATGGGCCTGGGCAGGCATGCCTGGGCTGGCAGCAATTCAGCTCCCAAGGGACAGTGCACCTAAAGCCCCTGTGCTGGGTACGTGGAAAACACTGAGGTATCGGTAAGAATCATTATCACTATTATTATTACTTCTCTTTAATACGTTATTTTCACCATGTGACGCTCACTGTGTAAGTATTTGACAGTGTGCTCAGTTGCGAAGAATAACAAAATTCAGGAGTGTATGTGAAATGCTGAAAATTATTGAAGAAAGTATTCCAAAAAAGCATAATTAGGGACTTTATAATTCCTTCTTAGCTAACTGAGAATAGATCCCCCTTGCAACATGAAGTTGATTGTTCACTTTCTGCCTTTGGACTCTTACTGTGGTTTTAAGTAACTCATTGTGTTGAGAAGTAGGAATTGCCTGGAATAGAAAAGGTCAGTCTAGGCAGAGCTTCTCTAGGGAAGGAAGGAAAGACGGATTACCTGGCTATGCAGACGTCTGGTGAGTCGGCTTTCATGGAAGGTATAGACGCTCACCCAGGGCTGCGGGGGCTGGGGGGATTGGCTTTCACTCTCCCTCCCTAATCGCTGGGTTGACAAAGTTCACCTCCTGCCCTGGCCAGGCCTGACGGCAAAGGACTTCCTTCCTCCCCTAACGCCACATGGCTGTTAAATAACACAGGCCAGGAAATCTGGCCGAAGCATCCAACTAACACAAGACTACCTGGGGAAGGGACTAGGAAGGAAAGAGAAAAATCGCAGAAGGTGTGAAGGCATACTGTTTTATTTTTCAAGCAATAAAAACAAGCAGCTGTGGGCTGGCCCGGTGGCGCACTGCTACAGTGCGCCGCTTGGGAGCGCGGCGGCGCTCCCGCCGAGGGTTCGGATCCCACATACAGACCGGTTCCCGCTCACTGGCTGAGCGAGGTGCGGGAGCAACACCGAGGGTTGCGATCCCGTTAGGGTTGCGATCCCGTTGCCGGTCCCCGTCCGGTACAGGTGCAACACTGAGGTGTGCGATCCATTGCCGGTCACGAAAAAGACAAAAAGGAAAAAAAAAAACAAAACAAGCAGCTGTGATATGTGCGAAGTTTAAAAGTCCCATCCAAGGTTTTTGGTGTCTGGTGTTACTCAGAGAGTCTCAGGTATTGATTAGCTCAGTCATTCTTAAACTTTAGCAATTGTCAGAATCATCTGGAGGGTTTGTTAAAACACAGACTGTTGGGCCTCACCTCCTAGAGTTTCTGATTCAGAAGGTTCTGGGTAGGGCCTGAAAATTTTCATTTTTAACAAGTTCCTAGGTAATGCTGATGCTGTTGGTCTCAGGACTACATTTTGAGAATCACTGGATTAGCTAGATGGGTGGAGGGCATCAGAATGATTTGGGGAATCTTGTTAAAAATGACTTCTAGGTCCTTTGTAATATTAATGATGTGTTTGGCTATAATGAACAGAACACCAAATGACAGCTGTTTAAGCAAGACAGACATTTAGTCACATATCAATTAGACTAGAGGCCTACAATTTCAGGTTTGGTGTAGGGTCTCAGAGATGTTACCAAAAATGGAGAATCTTTGGGCCGGCCCGGTGGCGCACTGCGCTAGTGCGCCGCTTGGGAAGTGCGGAGGTGCTCCCGCTGAGGGTTCAGATCCCACATACAGACCGGTTCCCGCTCACTGGCTGAGCGAGGCGCGGGGGCAACACCGAGGGTTGCGATCCCGTTGCCGGTCCTGGTCCGGTACGGGGGCGACACCGAGGGTTGTGATCCGTTGCCGGACACGGAAAAAGAAAAAAAAAAAAAAAAAAAAAATGGAGAATCTTTCCATCTTTCTGTTCATCCTTAGCACAGCTGAATTTTCATCCTCAGGTTTGTTGCCTCATGATTGCAGAATGGCTGCCACAGCTCCAGGCATCATGTTCACACACAACTGCAGTCAAGGCAGAAGAAGGTGCAGGCATCTCTCTCTCTCTCTCTCTCTCTTTTTTTTTTTTGTCCTTTTTTGTGACCGGTAAGGGGATCGCAACCCTTGGCTTGGTGTGGCCCGCACCGCGCTCAGCTAGTGAGCACACCGGCCATCCCTATATAGGATCCAAACCCGCGGCGGGAGCGTCGCTGCACTCCCAGTGCCACACTCTCCCGAGTGCGCCACGGAGTCGGCCCTCTCTCTCTCTTTCTTGATCTCACTTCTTTGCTTCAGGTGCAATATCCTTTCTGTAAGTCTTCCCTTTACAACTCATTGGCCAGAAGTGGGTCATGGGCCCACCTTAAACAAACCAATAGCAACAGAGAATGGAATTACTGAATGCACTCATGTTCACCACCTTTGGGATGGGTGAGGACTCACCTTCTCTGAGCATGCTACTTCCTGATCAAAATTGGAATTCTATGACCCAAGGAAGAAAGAGATATTATTGGACAGAGACTGTCTGCCCTATCTATGGTAACCAACTTGTCCCAGTTTTCCTGGGATAGTCCCAGTTTTAAAATTGAAAGTCTTACATCCTGGAACCCCCCTCAGTTCTGCACAAATAAGATGGTCGATCACTCTAATGCCAGTCTCCCAAGACCTTCTAAATTAGAATCTCTTGGCAGATGAGACCCAGATCTTGCAAGTGATATTTTAACGCTCTTCCAAGATGATTCTAATGTATGGCAAAGTTTGAGAATCACTAGGCTTTGGTTTCCATGAAGCCAAAAGTGGGGTCCAGGGTTGAGATATTCTCAGCTAATATCAGGGCAGGAGGAAATCCCAGATGAAATAATACAGGTACAACTCAACACTGGGAACTCTCACAGGGTCATATTGAAACCCAAGCCTTGAGGGGTCTGGGAACTTCGAATTCCACCCAGCCTATTCCTTGTCCCTGCTGCTAGAATGGACAGTCTAATTCAGAGTCCCCTCCTCTGGGAGATTTTGACACCCTGCAGCCAACTCTGTCAGCCCCTTATCACAGAGCCTTGGGATGCTGGCCTTACGTGGCTGTCCCCACGGTGGATCACAAGTTCCCTTAGGACAGAAGCCCCATTTGAAGCCTCTTCTATCCTGAGCATCCAGTGCCATGTGTAGCTTATCTTAGTCATTAGATAAATGTGTGTTGAATACATGAATGCATGAATGAATGAGGAGGCTGAATATAAAGATAAATTCTGGCCACTAGACCGCAAACCAACCCTTGTACTAGCCAAGCGCCTGGAGCCTAGAAACCTCCCTGCCTCATCAGTGAAGGAGCAGGACTCTGGGTGGGGCTGGGGTGGGAGTTGGGGTCAAAGTCTTCCCCTGGACACTAGATGACCATGCCCCTGCCTCCCTGGCTCAGGCTTCCCAGGCTTCTGTGGGAGAGCCGTGTGTCCCAGAGCACGGTGCTGGGTAACTTTCCAATGGTTTGAGCTCATTACTCATCATTAGGAGTCCTGGTGTCTGGAGTTTTCCAGGTGATCAAAGCTTCTCTGTCTGGAGCTGTCAGGCAGGCCCTGGTGTCTGTCACCAGTAATCTCCCGGCCTCACCAGGCAGACAGTTAAGTAACCCAGGAAGGAGGGGATTTGGTTTTTAAGCTCACGTAATTCAGCCTGACACCCTGACATGCAGACAGTGGCTCTGGCTCTGCCCTGAGGAGGTTGTCCCTGGTTGGCGGGGTGCGGGCTGGTGGGAGTGGTAGCTGATCTTCACGTATGTGGGGTTATGTGGGGTTATTTTAGAGCCAGTGGGTACCCTCCCCACTCCCTTGCTCTCCTCAGAAGGGCTGGGAATGGGAAGGAGAATCAGCCACTCATGCAGCAGCTGGTACCCACCACCCCCTCCTGCAACCTTGTCTATTCTCCCCCAGAGATTTGCTTCCAAACAGTACCCCGACCCCTTGCTCCCCAGAACCAGGAACTCTTGATGGGTTTTTTTTTCCTGTCCCTGTTCTTGGGCTGGACTCAGGGTCAAATTTACTTTCCTAGCCCCAAATCCCTCAACAATCCCTACCATCTACATCATTGCACAGAAAATGTGTTGCAGGCCTGAACTCCAGAGTCAGACTGCAGGACATGATACTTGTGCAGGTTCTGACGTTTCAGTAAAGATCATGAATTCCTTCAATGATGGGGAGAAAAAATTAAAGGATGCTTAAAATCATTTGCAAATATTGCATTTCTTGGTTCAAAAAAAAAAAAAGTCGAATTGAAAAATTTGGCCTGGAAATAGTTTTTTCTGGTTTTGCACAAAAGCTTTGTGGCAAAAAAGTTTGCTCATCCCTGCCCTATTCAGTGCAGCCTCTACCAGTCTTTTTCCCAACATAGAAAGCAATATACAAAGTCTACACAGGTAAACTTCAGGAGCTTATTAGTGTGGAAATGGAAATGGCTTTGTAAAGAGTTATACATGTCCAGGTATAAGCTTCACATTGGTCATTTAAGAAAATTAGTGTTGAGAGAGGGGATAGAATATTGCACCTCCCAAGACTAGCAGCTGGGGTGATGCCAAGCCCTTCCCAGCATGTTCTTGGGATCACTGTGCTGGCCCACGGACTCGGCGTGGTTCTTTTTCACGCAGACGTTCCTGCCCTGGCTAAGCTCTGTGCCCCGTGGATGGGGTGGATGGTGCATGTCAGACATCACCACTCCCCAGCCTGCTTCAGAGGGCCCTCCTGGCGCAGTCCTAGCCTCCCAGGCTGGAGAAGGGCCAGCTCCAGCCCTCTCCTATGTCTTCAGATCCACTCCCATCAGGATGTTTTACATATTTTAATTAAAGTGCTGCCCTGGGCTGGCAGGGCCTCTGATAGATGGCTCTAATCCGAGTTGCAGGGTCGCAATGGTGTGAAACATGGCATCCGAAGACGCATCCCTGCTCTGGAGAATGTTTTGGCTCCCACCTCTGGAGGCGGGTCCTCTCAGGTTCCAGGTGGAGAGGCGATTCCAGCAGGCAGTGGGCAGGTAGCAGGCAGTGGGCAGGTGGCAGGCAGGTGGCAGGCACATCCAAGGCTGGCTAAGGTGGGGCTGAGAGGAAGAAGAGTGGAGGTAGGAAAATGCTGTGGTCGGGTTCCGAGGACCAGCTGGCTGGTGGGCTGGGGATGAGTCCTATTCTTGCAGACACATAGCCCTGTGGACACTCCCTAGCAGTGTCAAATTATGACAAATGGCATGGGTAAAAGTTGCTGGGTGGCAGCTGCCGCATCTCAGAGGGAAGCAGGTATTTTTAGCACTGTGCCTTGGGGCTCTGGAGATGGGTTAATTAATCATGGTGAACAGCACTGTTTTGTTCTTGATCCTAGTCCTCACCCCACGTCCAGCCTTGTCCCCATTGCCCAGACTGGAATACCAGCTGCAGAGGTGGGAATCATGCACAGCTGGAGCAGCCCTGGGTAGCCCTCACCCGGCACTGGGGATGCCATCCCCTGCCTGCCCCCAGTCCTGTGCCCCTCCTCCTCACCTCCTCCTCCTGCTCCTCCAGCCACATGGGCTCCTCCAGGTACCTCCAGCCCATTCCTGCCCCAGGCCTTTCCACTTGCTGTTTCTTCTTGAACATTATCCCCAGGTCTTTTTATCCTTTCTGTTAATGTCCTCATCTCATAAGGGCCCTCTGTGAGCCCACCCCCCACCCCAATGGCTTTCTATTACTTTCCCTTGCTCATTTCCTTCTCGGACTTAACACCAGCCCAAATTATCTTGTTTGTTGATTGTGTACTTCACTGTCTCTTTCCATTGAAATGCCAGCTGCTTGAGAGCAGAAGCCTTCTCTTGTTCTCTCTTGAATCCTTGTTGCCAAGCTCGGTGTCCACAGGGTAGGTACTCAGTGGAGGTCACTGAACTGATAAATGATTGGATGGGTGGATAGGTGGAAGTCTGGATGGATGCATAGGTGGATAGGTGGAAGGCTGGATGGATGGATAGGTGGATAGGTGGAAGGCGGGATGGATGGATAGGTGGATAGATGGCAGGAAGGCTGGATGGATGGATAGGTGGATAGATGGCGGGAAGGCTGGATGGATGGATAGGTGGATAGATGGCAGGCTGGATGGATGGATAGGTGGATAGATGGCAGGCTGGATGGATGGATAGGTGGAGGGCTGGATGGATGCATAGGTGGATAGGTGGAAGGCTGGGTGGATGGATAGGTGGATAGGTGGAAGGCTGGATGGATGGATAGGTGGATAGATGGCAGGCTGCATAGATGGATAGGTGGAAGTCTGGATGGATGGATAGATGGAAGGCTGGATGGATGGATAGGTGGAAGGCTGGATGGATGGATAGGTGGAAGTCTGGATGGATGGATAGATGGAAGGCTGGATGGATGGATAGGTAGATAGGTGGAAGGCTGGATGGATGTATAGGTGGATAGATGGATAGGTGGATAGACGGAAGGCTGGATGGATGGACAGGTGGAAGTCTGGATGGATGGATAGGTGGAAGTCTGGATGGATGGATAGATGGAAGGCTGGATGGATGGATAGGTGGAAGTCTGGATGGATGGATAGATGGAAGGCTGGATGGATGGATAGGTAGATAGATGGATAGGTGGATAGACGTATAGGTGGATAGATGGATAGGTGGATAGACGGAAGGCTGGATGGATGCATAGGTGGATAGGTGGAAGGCTGGATGGATGGATAGGTGGATAGGAAGGCTGGATGGATGCATAGGTGGATAGATGCATAGGTGGATAGATGGAAGGCTGGATGGATGCATAGGTGGATAGATGCATAGGTGGATAGATGGAAGGCTGGATGGATGCATAGGTGGATAGATGCATAGGTGGATAGATGGAAGGCTGGATGGATGCATAGGTGGATAGATGGATAGGTGGATAGACGGAAGGCTGGATGGATGGATAGGTGGAAGGCTGGATGGATGCATAGGAGGATAGGTGCAAGGCTGTCTGGAAGACCTTTTATGGGCACATCTGGGAAGATGCTGGGTGTGTAGCAGCGTCCTCTCCCCAGTTAGTGCAGCCTCCATGGGAGGCACAGGACCAGAGGATTCCAGGAAAAGAGTGGCTGAATAGGGCCAACAGCTGTCCTCTCTCCTTTAGAAATGTCCAGTCGCACACTCTTTGGGGCTGTG
Organism: Galeopterus variegatus; assembly: GCF_000696425.1. NCBI lineage: Eukaryota > Metazoa > Chordata > Mammalia > Dermoptera > Cynocephalidae > Galeopterus > Galeopterus variegatus. Next base: position 403,997 of record NW_007726244.1, read on the forward strand.
ACAGACTACTCTGAATTCTGGTTTGTTTGTTTTTTCATAATTTTTTTCCTTGGGGATGGGGAGAGATAGACCAGTTTTAAGGGACTCCTAGTAGACTTTCCCTACTCTGCCCGAAAGCTGACATTAGTAGCTCTTTTGGGGGGATTAAGCATGGTCCTTTCACTGAATCATAACTACTCTTTGTGGAAGACATAGTTGGTCGCCCATCCTCCCTTCGTCTTGCTTGAGAACAGAACCCCAATTTGGTCCTGGTATTGGGAAGCCTATGCTCTGGGGAGGCCTGACCCAGCACTAGCCCAGGAAGGGAACCATGATTGGCCGGAGTCAACTGTGGCTGTGTCACCCCCGGCTGGTGATTGGGTCAGAACTGTCCTGGGAATGCGACCCTAACTAACAGGATGTGAGGTGCTCCTAGCTTCTGAGGGTTTTCCTCACTTTAAAAAAGTTTCATGAAGGAGTACATCTGTGTCATGTCCCTTTTCCTGATCCTAAAAAGGATCAAGGTTTATTTCACTAGCAGAGGCGAAGGCACATAACAAGGGGCTGGGAAGCCATGTGGTTCCTATTGGCAAGTCATGGGCAGGGTCCCCCAGGAATGATGCTCAGACCCAGGGAACTATGAAAGCATGCCCACTACTGAGTCCCATCCCATTCAGGCCGACTCTGATTCTCAGAGGGCGGGACCTGGATCTCTGCAGGGTCGACATGCCCCTCCCATCCACCATCATGCTGAGACAGGGGAGGCTGAGAACCACTGAAATAGACCAGGGACAGGGAAGCTCTTCTGAGACGGGGGTTCAAGGCCCAGAGGTGTCTTGTCAGGAGATGTTAGAATTCCTCTCTCTTGACACATTGAAGGGGCCAAATGGATTGGCTTCTGGCTTTCCTAGAATATATGGAGGGAAAATTTGTGAGGAAGGAACAGGCCTCAACTTTGGAACTTCTTGGAGAACATTCAGAATGCACACATTGAGTTGTCCAACTGAGGACCTTGCCCTGAAGGCTTGGGAGGCCACCACGCCTGGGCCCTTCTGCTGCCAGCACTCACGTGCTGTCAGCCTCTGCTGTGGCTCCTGTGGAAATACTGTCCTCCCCTCTGGTTCTGAGGAGCAAACTGAGACCTCATTAAAAAACACCAGGGAAATTGAGAAATTGCTTTTCGTTTTGACTTTTGCTACTTTTCTTTCACAGCTCTGGTTGTGACTTCCCCCATTCCCTGTGGGAGACAGAGACAAGGAGGCAGAGAATCAGAGAGAGAGAGAGACACACACACACACACAGAGACATACATAGAGAGAGAGAGAGAGAGAGAGAGAGAGAGAGGCAGAAACAGAACAACACTCAGAGAATGACAGACACTGGAAGACAGAGACACATTCTCCCTTTCACTAATTGAAGATATATTTATTGAGAACCTACTATGAGCCTGATACACACAAGCCCCTAATTAAACATGCCACACATCACACGTTGTTTACATCATCTCCCCAATCCCCATCTGGCTCTTAGGTAGAGGTTGCTGTTTCCACTAAGACCAGTAGGTGTCATCATGTCAGCGGGAAAGCCAGGGGTGCCTGGGATTTGAGAGTCACCTACAAAAATAAATTCTATCTCATCTAGTGATCTGAGTGCCATTACGTGCAGGGCACCAGGCAGGACATGAAAGTACATGGGGTGAGAAGCACATAGTCCCTGTCCTCATGAAGTTTGCTGTGACATCAGGACCTGAAAGGAAAAGGTCCTAAGTCACAAAAAGAGGTAGAAGGCAGCAAGTGCTCCAGGAAAGATTTAACCAAAGGACTGTGTGCATTCTTTGAATATCAGAGACCTCAGAAAAGCCATCTCCCACCTTCTAACATTACAGAGGAGGGAATAGTCTCAGAGAGGAAAGGTGATTGGCCTGGGGGTCACACGGCAATTCCAGACTCCAGATCTTTTGACTCCTAGAACAGTGCCCTTTTCACTAAACATTCTGTCTCAATTATTGAAGTTGCTTTTTCCATCTTACAATTCAAAATTTCACCTTGGGGCTGTCCAAATTAGATCGTGGTGCTAATAACACCAACATCCAGGGTTTAATTCCTGTACTGGCCAGCAGAAAAAAAAAAATGTCCTCCCCGATGCCTACTGCAAGGCACCCCGTAGATCAATCTGCATCTCAGAGAAGGCAGCTGCCTTCATCCCAGGCCCTGCAGTGCTAGAGTGGGCTCACACAGGCTCCAGAGAGTTGATTTTGTGTATCTTTTCTCAGTGACATCATGTTAGTAGGTTGAAATTGGCTATGGTGGGAGTATTTACACCATAGAAAATGGCAATAGCTATAAATCAGAGCTTTATTTTTTTTCCCCCAGAGAGCTGCACACACTGAATTAGTATCCCTACAGAAATTTATTTCCTTATAGTTCTGGAGGCTGGGAAGTCCAAGATCAGGATGATGACACTTGGCAAGGGCCTTCTTGCTGTGTCATCCCATGGTAGAAGCCATCATATGGCTGAAGGGCAAGAGAGGGTGAGAGAGAGACAAAAGGGGACTGAACCCATCCTTTTATAAGGAACCCTGTTTTGAGATAATGACATTCATCAATTCATGAGGGCAGAGCCCTCAGGGCCCAATCACCTCTTAAGGCCCCACCTCTTAATCAAAACCACACTGAGATACCATCTCACCCCAGTGAGGACGGCTAAAATCCAAAAGACTCTGAACGATAAATGCTGGCGAGGTTGTGGAGAAAAAGGAACTCTCATACATTGTTGGTGGGACTGCAAAATGGTGCAGCCTCTATGGAAAATGGTATGGAGGTTCCTCAAACAATTGCAGATAGATCTGCCATATGACCCAGCTATCCCACTGCTGGGAATATACCCAAA